>NC_022025.1:4106866-4109778 GCF_000317375.1 Microtus ochrogaster
TGCCTGCCTCTGCCTCCCAAGTGCTGGGATTAAAGGCGTGCACCACCACCGCCCGGCTCAGCCACTTCTTTTTTTAAAAGTTAAAGACATAACATCTAGGTTCTGTTTAGAAAAAAAAAAAAACATTCATTACTTAGAAGCCAAAGTAACACATGCCTTTAGTCATCTTACTGAATGCAAAGATAAACACCCAGTTTTTAAGCAGGCAGCATGTCTCTTAGATAATTGCCCCTAACTATAGTTTACTATAAACAACCTATTGATAGATGAAACTAAACATCCATCAATTAATTATAATGAGTAATGTATCTATCTATAGCTGAGCCACTGAGCAAGGAGGATAGTTTTATTTCCTCTAGAAATATAACTTGAAAAAGGACGTTATAAAAATAAAGACCTCATTCATCCTAGACTCCAACCAGCAAAATCCTGTTTTCTTTTAGACTTGTCAATTCTTTATTTAGGTCCAAAAATCGTGCTATTTACAGCCCAATATCTTAAGTTCATGGGTGTTATGCACTCCAGGAGATACTGTGGTTTCTGGTAGCATTTTCTGTAAGTTTCTGATGCCTGCAGTGTAGGAATACGTCACAGGGATTGAGGTTTGAGTTAGTGCCAATTAAAAAGTGTAAGGGAAAGTCCACTTACCTGTTAATTAGTACTGTTACTGCCAACAAATAAGGAACAGACAACTAATATCCAACAACAGCGAATTTTAGGTAAGAATTTCAGAACAGAGTTTGAGGCAACAATTACTTCTCACCCTTTCATTCTGCCCACATCTAACTGCCCAAGAACCCTTCCTTTAAAACAGTGCTTCCATTACCCTTCAGTTAAAACAACAAAACTTCACAGCAGCAACACTGACTCTTAGGGAGACGCGGTGATTTCACTCAAGTTATAGAGCTGGTCAGGAACACAGTCAGAACTTAAGCTCGTGAGCCCTGGTTACAACACCAGATGCCCTTCCATAGCTCTGGGTCCACCATGCACCCTTGATAAGAGAGCCAAAATATGAGGTTGCTCTCCCTCCCCAAGGCTCTGGAGCATCATCCTGCCTGGGACGTGTCAAGAGAGCACTGTGGCTGGAACAACCCCCTTAGAAGTTTATGTGCTGGAAACTTCGTTCCAAAATTTGTATTAATAGTATTGCGAAGTGGAGCTTGTGGAAGATAAATTGAGATTAGATGATGTCATAAGGGTGGGCCCCCTATGATGGCATTTTTGGCCCTGTGTTAATATGAGTACCTCCTCTTTTTAACTAGCATGTTTGCTCCATCTCAGCATAAATTGGATTCTGCTACACGATGAAGTACCAAAATGAGCTGTCCCCAGAAATTTAGCAGACACCAATGCCATCCTCTTAAACTTCCCAGACTCCCAAACCTTGCCTCAAAACAGACTTCCATCCACGGGGAGTTTGCAGGGCTCAGACCATGACTAACAGCCAAATTAAATATGATAAAGTGCTCTGTTATTGTAAGACATTGGGAAGAAAGTGTAATGACAATAAGAAGGAATGGATTTGTCACATACACAGAAAATAAATAAATAAAATAAAAAAATCTCCTTTATATATTTTCTGAACTCTTGTATTTTGTGAGAGCAACAGAGAGTGGGTTAAGACGGAGTCGTGCACAGAAATCCTCCCACAGATCTTCTTACACCCGTTCCCATCGTAGAGCAATGTTCCTCTCAAAACCACATCAGCTCTCAAATGTGGACACTCACTACAAAGGCGGAGTGTCTGTTGTGAAGCAAACCAAGTGTCTACCCAAAAGCTGACAGGAAATCGCATCCTGTGTGAGGCATATCTTTCAGAAATGAGGTCACCAGCTCTTACTGAGTTCACAATTAAGTTCATGAACTTTGTTTCCAAACAAAAGTTGTACCTTCTTTCCTTTTCATTCTATTTCTCCTGCATTGTTCCTCAGTATTATGGGATAAAAATCAATTTCCTTAAGTATGGACTTATCTTCATGCTTATTTATCAAGGATAATCTAAAAATAAAGAGTCCTTTCCAGATAGAATTCAATGACATTTGCAATCTCTCTAGTCTAAAGCCACCCTCCATGGGAAGAAGGAACCAAAGAAACAGCTAGCCTTGCTAACGCCATTTGGAAAACCTAGGGACACACTACACAAAGTAAGCAGGACATTCTTTTTCATAAGTGTCAGATTCGCCTACCTTCAAATACCAGATGAACAAAGCTTGGGGACTGGGAGAGACTGGAGTCCAGAAATATATTTAAAAGCTTTAACTTGCCTAACTTCAAGCCAGTGTTGGCCCCATTTATTCACATTCATAATCATATTATAATAACTACTTCCACCTCATTCACTCTGCTTGCTTTCCCTTACATAAATGACCAAGTATCATAACTTGAGATACAGATGAGAGTTCAACAATATCTAAAGATTCCCCTAGGCAAACAAGCTTTTGTTTTTAAATTGCTCATCATAAATGGGACTCTCATAGGGAATGATGTTCTAAAGGAAATGGCCCAGTATTACCAAAATGCATGCTCCCATAGAAATTAAGACACCTGCTCAGTTGCAATTAGTTATACATAGATTTCATGTATAAAAAGGCAGAAAGTTGAATTACTAAAGAGTCATGTTCCACTGGTTCACTGGTTAAGATGTGTAGAAACTTAACCAGAATTATTTGTGCTTATGAGGCAAGCCTTGGCTGGTGTGGCATGAAGCAGTCAGGCCCAACAGGAGCCCACTACTCCATCCCATATTATATCCTGAGTCTGGTATAAGGATCCATGTGGGGAAAAAAATTCCTTTTATCTAGCTAGTGATTTCTGTTTTCCAGAGGAGAATGAGTTTTTATTTGAACAGAGTAATTTGCAAGAACATCCTTAAAACATCAAATTTATGCCAACAAGTTGCTTAGTAAAAA
>NC_022025.1:4109900-4112446 GCF_000317375.1 Microtus ochrogaster
CAGGGTTCCCTGACCTGTGGGAAGTCCAAGGACCGCCCACCTCCATCCAGGTTTAGTAAGATGAGCATCCAAACTGCCTAGGCTCCCCCAAAGCCGGTACATGCAGTAGGATCAAAAACCCTTTGCCATTGTTCTTGAGTTCTCAGTAGTCCTCATTGTCTGCTATGTTCAGCAAGTCCGGTTTTATCCCATGCTCTTTCAGACCCAGGCCAGCTGGCCTTGGTGAGTTCCCAATAGAATTTCATGTATAAAAAGGCAGAAAGTTGAATTACTAAAGAGTCAGGTTCCACTGGTTAAGATGTGTAGAAACTTAACCAGAATTGTTTGTGCTTATGAGGCAAGCCTTGGCTGGTGTGGCATGAAGCAGTCAGGCCCAACAGGAGCCCACTACTTTATCCCATGTTACATCCTGAGTCTGGTATAAGGACCCATGTGGGAAAAAAATTCCTTTTTTCTAGCTAGTGATTTCTGTTTTCCAGAGGAGATTGAGTTTTTATTTGAACAGAGTAATTTGCAAGAATATCCTTAAAACATCAAATTTATGCCAACAAGTTGCTTAGTAAAAATCAAAATTTTAAATTTGAGAAAGTATCATTTAAATTAATGCATTGCTTGCTAGGATTGCTAATACTCAGTGTAGCATAAAACAAGAAAATTGGGAAAAAGGGTTAATCCCTCCATAGTTGGTGTTTGTAGATAATGATCACATGCCATTACAGCTACACTCAAGACCCCCAATTTATCTATGTGGAGAAGTTCATCATTTTTCTACAAATTAGTACTTAACTAGTACTTACCAATTCTTGTAGGGTCTTAGGGTAGGGAAAAGAACACAGCACTAATTTCAGCCTGTCTCATGGAATAGCAACTAACAAATTCAGTCATGCAAGAAGTCTAACCTCATGAAGACAGCGTCTAACAATGAAACAGAGTGTAAATGTTCAAACTTGTTTTTCTGTTATTGTGATAAGAGATCCTGATAAAAAGTAACATGGAGGAGAAAAGAATTCACTCCTTTTTATACTTCCCCATCACGATCCATATTGAGGAAGATCAGGGAAAGAACTCAAGGCAGGAGCCTGGAGAGAAACTTCACAAGAATGCTGCTTGCTGGCTTGCTCTCTGGCACGTTCCCATACTATGCTCTTCTAGCTTTCTTATATAACTCGGGCCCACCCACCTAAGATAACGATGCCCACAGAGACCTGGGCCCTCACACATTAGTCATTAGTCAAGACGTGCCCTTCAGACATGCCCACAGACCAATCTGTCCTAAGAAATTTCTAGAGTTACCTTCCCAAGGTGTGTGAAGCTGATGGCTAAATCTAAATAGGTCAACAAATAAACCCCACAATAATTATGCGATTTTAAGACAGTCTAAGACAGAACTCAACAGCTAGATAGTGGGCTAGAGAACAGTACACAACAGAGAAAATCCAACCACAGAGAGTCAGGCAAGTCTTCTCTGAAGAGGTAACAAGCCAGCTGGTTCCTGAAAAAAGAAGAAACTTGCCCTATAAGAAGCTGAAAAACTCAGCATTCCAGTCCCAGGAAATAATGCAAGGGCTTTGTAAAAATAACTGTCTAGGGTACAATGAGAAAAGGCCAGGTGAAGCTGTAAGGTGGGCAGAGGTCAGATGACCCACCTCTATTGACCACTGTAAACAGTTTAGGCTTTGAATTCAAAGGAAAACTGGGAATATGAAATGAATGTTACAATGGAAAGGAAGTTCCACCATATATTATGGCCAAGGGCATCAGATTGTTCCTAAGTGGATTAGCAAGCTAGATACAGTTATTTAGAATCCGCAAAATCTCTATAACCCATGTGGTTATGATTCAAGTTCAAGACATAAAAATAGAAATAAAACTACTAAATAAAATCCAAACTGAGACAATACTAGAAATAAAAAATTTAAGAAGTCAAACAAAACCAAACAAACCCCTCAGAGGTAAGCCTCACCAACATAATACAAGAGACAGAAGAGAGAATCTCAGGTACTGAAGAAAAGATAGAAGAAATGGACACCTCAGTCAATGAATATATGAAATTTAAAAAAATTCAGTCACAAAATTTCCAGGAAAAATAAAAAGGACTCTATAAAAAGACCTAATCTAAAAATAATAGGGATCAAGGAAGAAGAGACCCAAGTCAAAGGCAAAAAAAAACAACAAAATCATATATTATATGTAATTGTAGCATGTTAAGGTTAAAACCTTTCTTTTTATTTAGCCAGAAATATGGGGAGATAATGTGGGATTCCCCTCTGTATGCTGTGAATACATTTTATTACTGTTGATTAATAAAGAAGCTGCTTTGGCCTATGGCAGGGCAGAATATAGGCAGGTAGGGAAACTAAACTGAATTCAGGGAGAAAGAAGGGGGAGTTAGGCAGGCACCATGTAGATGACAAAGGAGAAAGATGCCAGAACATTATTGGTGAGTCACAGCCTTGATGTGGGAATGATTTCTTATTAATAAAGAAACTGCCTAGGCCCATTTCATAGGCCAGCCCTTAGGTAGGCGGAGAAAACAGAACAGGATG
>NC_022025.1:4114931-4118522 GCF_000317375.1 Microtus ochrogaster
CTACAAAGAATAATAGAAATGGGTTAGATCAATATGTAAGAGCTAGCCAATAAGAGGCTGAAACTAATGGGTCAGGCAGTAATTAAAAGAATACAGTTTCCGTGTAATTATTTCGGGTCATAAGCTAAGCTAGCCATGCGGGCGGCAGGGTGCTGGGGACGCAGGGGGACGCAGCTCCGCAGCTCTTAATTCAACACAGCCTCATGGCAATACATAGATTAATATAAACAGGTTAATTTAAGATGTAAGATCTTGCTAGGAATATGCCTGAGCCATTATCCAAACAGTCTTGTAATTAATTATAGTTTCTGTGTGATTATTCGGGTCTTGGTGTCTGGGAAATGGAAGCACAATCTCAGTTTACAGTCAGGTGGAAGCCTGGTGCAGGGGAGTCAATGGGGAGGACCCCAGTTTAGATTCCTAACAAAAGCAGATAAGTAACCTGGACTGGCCATTCCCTGTGACCAGATTGGTGCCTAGCTCAACTGTCATTAGAGAGGCACCATCCAGAAAATGACGGAAGCAGAAGCAGACCCACAGCCAAACATTAGGTGAGTTCAGGAATCTCCAGGAGGAGAAAGGAGTGTAGGAGCCAGAAGGGTCAAGGACACCACTGGAAGGTTCACACACAAAACTAACCTGGACTCATAGGGCCTCGCAGACACATCCAAGCAGACGGCATGAGACGAAGACCTCTGCATATATGTCACAGTTGTGTAGCTCGATCCTCTTGTGGGACTCTTAACAGCAGGAGCAGGGGCCGTCTCCCACTCTTTTACTGGTTTCTGGACCCTACTCCTCATACTGGCTTGCCTTGACCAGCCTTAATGCATGGGACGATGCTTGGTCTTATTGCAGCTTAATATGCAATGTTTCGTTGATACTCATGGGACCTGCCTAGAAGAAGAGGAGGGGGGTCTGCTGGATAGGTGGAGGGATTTGAAGAAGAGGATACCAGGGGATAGTGGCAAGGATGTAAAATAAATAGATGAATTTTTTTCAAAAAAAAAAAAGAAAAGATCTCTTGTACTTAAAGATCAATAGGCTTAATAAAGTGGGAATGGCCATTCCACCAAAACCAATTACAGATTCAATGCAATCCCCACCAAAACTCTAACTCAATTCTTCACAGATCTTGATAGAACAATCTTCAGTTTCATGTAGAAACACCCATACAAACAAACCAAAAAAAAAAAGTAGTTTAACTAAAACAATCCTGAATGATAAAATTGCTGCTGGAAGTCTCACTATCCCCAATCTCAAATTGTATTACAGAGTTATAGTAATAAAAACATCATGGTATTGGCATAAAAGCAGACACATCAATGGAATCAAACTGAAAACTCAGTTATAAATCTATACACCTATGGACACCTGATTTTTTTAAAAAGGAGTCAGATATACACACTGGGAAAACAGACAGCATCTTCAAAAAAATGGTGCTAGTCAGACTGGATAGCTGCATGTAGAAGAATCCAAACAAATGCATCGTTATCGCCCTGTGCAAAACTCAATTCCAAATGGAACAAGGGCCTCAATATAAGTCGAGATATACTGGATCTGATAAAAGATAAAGTGGTGACTAACCTTGAACTCATTGGCACAGTAGAAGACTTTCTGAAAAGAACATCATTAGCACAGGCACTAGGAACAACAACTAATTAATAGAACCTCATGAAATTGAGAAACCTGTGCATGACAAAGGACACCATCATATAGAGAAAGTGGCATGTTACAAATCAGGAAAAGATTTTCACCAACTACATTATCTTATAGAGGGCCGGTATCTAAAGAGACTGATGGCAGATTGATAGCCTCAGTGTGGGCACTAGGACTCAAACTTGGGTTCTTTGGAAGAGCAGCCTGGGCTCTTAGTAACTGAATGATCTCCTTTGGCCAATAGCCTTTAAGATACCAGTCCATTTGGGCATGGTATCTTAAAGGCTACTGGCTGAAGGAGCTGAAGGAGCTGAAGGAGCTCCCACAGCAGTTATCTTAGTGAGATATCTTCTTTTCTTCCTCCCTATCTATAGTTTTGTGCTTTCTCCATGGCTCATTTCCCCTTTTGTATTTCTGTATTTAGATAGTGCTTAAACTTTGTGGTTTTTTTTTTTTTTTTTTGTCTTTTACAAACCACTCCCTTTCTCTTTCATTGTCATCATAAGGAATTCTGAAAGGGGAGTTTCTGCCTGTGAGCATTTGAAAGATGCCGGACCACGGCTTTCTGAGCATCAGCTGTCTCTGTTGAGAGTCAAACATTAATGTAATTGTTCTTCTAAAGAGCATGTGTTGTTGTTTCTCAGATTCACACAATTTTCTCCCTTTGTATTGACTTTGAGCAGCTTCATTGCTGCATTGCATTAGTGTTTTTCCTCATGGACTTGTGACTTGAAGTTCTGAAAATCTTTAATCCATACCTTGCAATTAGATTCATTGGTTTTGGAAAATTCTCAGCTGCTACTTTTTTGAATCCTGCATCTGTCCTTTCTTTCATATATGGAAGTCTGGCTATATTCATGTTAATCTCATTACCTGTAGATGTCTTATGTATCTCTTACCCTCTGTACTATTTTTCCTATGCTTTTTTCTGTATCATTCATATTGGGTGGCTTATTTAAACATTTTTAGTGTGTTTGAGTCATTGTATTCTGTCTTGGTTTGTTGCAAGTGTAAGGCTAAACTTACTGAATGATTTGCCAGGTTCAGATACTGTATTTCCCTTTTTAAGCTCTGGGAAGGCTACTCTATTTTGTACAGGTAACTATTTCCCACTTGAATCTACCAATTGAAAATTCATTTTGACTTGTGCATCTTTTCCATTATATTCTGTGGCATTTTGTACAGACTTTTTAAAGGTCTAAATCTTTTACAAAACATATTCATAATCTACAGACTTCAGCAAATGTCTCATGGGGGAAGCAATTGTAGTTTGGCTTGTTTAGGCTCAAATCCATCATAGCTTTGCTTGTCATTAAAAACAAAAAGAAAAAACCTCCATGGTATTCCGTTTCTCCCAGTAGATTTCCTCTATATGGATTAGCCATACATAGACTGTTATCTACAACCTCAGATTGAGAAAATAACCTCGCAGGAAAAAACGGATAAGTGAGTTTTGCTACCCTCGGAATTTTTTCCTTGTATGGAATTTCAGCCTGCCTGATTCACTTGCCTTCATATATGATCTTTTCCCTATTTATCTACTTTTTCCTGGATGTTCTGGCAGGAGAAAACTACTTTAACTTATCCAGAAACTAGCAGTTTATACTCAGAAATTCTTATTATTATATTGGACTGGGGGAAGCGGGGACAGGACAGCAAGAAAAGTCTCTTAAATATCACATAGAAAATCAGGGTCTGAACCCCACCTCACAAAACTCAGAATAAAGACTATTAGAAGTTGGTGGTTCAAACTATAAGGAGAATGAACATAGTTCAATATGTATAATGTTCATTCAAATGCTATTTGTTCGAGGAGTGTTGAAATAAGAGCGGCTGGGCTGCGTCCCCCGCACCCGGCCGCCCACATGGCTAGCTTAGCTTATGCCCCGAAATAATTACACGGAAACTGTATTCTTTTAATCACTGCCTGAC
>NC_022025.1:4123737-4125567 GCF_000317375.1 Microtus ochrogaster
GTTTATATGAATACAGTTTGTGTGTTGTTATTTTGGGACATAAGCTAGCCAGGTGGCCGGGAGCCGGGTGGCAGGAATGCAGCCCGTAGCTCCTCACTACAGATATGGAAGAGGAAGGGGATGGAAGGCGTCATAGAGGTCAAAGCCCTCGCTTGTCATTCTGCTTGCTTCTCCACCGGCCAATCCTTCCTATGCTGCCCCGGTGCCACATCCTGCCACACCGGGAAGGGGAGATTGAGAAGCAATGACCACAAAGGCAATCGCTCAGTCTTTGACCTCAAGAAATAAAGGGAGAAAGATGAAAAGAGCGAGAACGGCAATCCTACTATGTAGGAAAGAAGGGAGAATGTCCTATGAACCCATTTCCACCAATGAGATGGTTAGAGCTAGGTTAAGAAGTACCTATTACCAAACATTCATAGTTTGTCCTAGCAGGGAGATTTCCCATATGCTTCAAATAATTTTGTCTAAAAAGCCCTATGTCTGAAAATTGATAAATGCATCTTAGCAGTGAGGTGTTTTCCATCTACATTTTTTATTTTTCTAATTTCCGTATAATCAGTTGTATTACTTTTAAAAAAGAAAAACCCACCCATTTTAAATTCGTGTTCCTTCCCTCTCTGGAACACCCTTGTGAAATACATTTTTCTATTAGCTAGGATGCTCTGGTGTGTGTCAGTACTCAACACCAGCTATCAGCAGGGCTTCTAGCAGTAAGAGCAGCACGTCCGTTAGACACACTCTTGAAGCAGCCACCATCAGAAAGTGGGAAAAGGACACCAGTGGCTGAGAGAACACGAGCATTACTGAGACATAAAAGAGAATTTTAGCTACTTCTATTCATTTTCCTTATCTCCAAAGAGAGCTTTCTGTATAACATGTTGACCTTACAACGTAAGAGAATTCCTTCAGAGAACTGAGTAACTAAGTCATCTGGGCAAAAGCTATATAAACTCTTGAAGATGTCCACAACATCCCTTGATAGCCCACTATCCTGAGGTTGGAGTATTTCATATCACATTCTTCAACATAAATTAGATATGATAAGGGCAAGGACAGGAGACATTCTTCAGGCTAAGCATGAATTCTCATCTAAGGCACAGTGGTTGTATTGATGAAGAGCAAAATCACGTCCAAATGGTGTGACATCCTCTGTGAAAGTCTCATTCAGAAACATGGGGGAAAAGAAAATTTCTTTTTTTTAAGAGTCTACTTTAATGTGTTCAAATTGTCAAAAACAGAGCTAAAATACAATTATGAACAGTCCTTGGAGTATCCAACTTATTGTCTGTTGGAGAAGACGCCATTTACTTTTTGACTGCAGTTATTCTTTGATGATTAGACCCACCTTGGAAGGGCAAGGTATCAAAAGCAACCCACAAGTTACCTATCCACCTTTTTCTACTGTGAACCAAAACTTATAAATTGTAATATTGTGTGGTATTTTACTCTTTTGGCTTTTTGAGGGGCCCACCACCCAGCTTCCAAATAAATCACACATGGATGCTTATTTATAGTTACAAATGACCGATCTTAGCTTGACTGGTTTGTTGCCAGCTTTTCCTAACTTAAATTATCCAGACTACCTTTCGCCTCTGGGCTTTTATCTTTTTTCTTACTTCTGTATATCTTTTTTTTTTGTTTGTTTGGTTTTTTTTTTTGGTTTTTTTTTTTGTTTGTTTGTTTTCATTCCATTTTTTTTAATTGAGAAAAGGAAAAAAAAACAAGTTTCCGCCTCCTCCCAGCCTCCCATTTCCCTCCCCCTCCTCCCACCCTTCTCCCCCTCTTCCCACCCTTCTCCCCCTTCCCCCACTCCTCTCCCCCTCCCTC
>NC_022025.1:4126447-4142771 GCF_000317375.1 Microtus ochrogaster
AATAAAAATAAAATAAAAACAAAACTATGCCAAAAAAAAAAAAAACAATTATGGTTGTTCCTCTTTGGGAATCCAAGCTGTGTCCCTGGTTGACAAAGAGTAGCTACAGCCAAGCATTAAATAATAAGGCTATGTTTTAATGTCATTTGTAATTTGGTGCTGGAAAATTCACACACCTCTGCTTATAATTTACAGTTAATTGACTCATATAATCATTGAAAACGTTGAAAAAGCAAAGCCATTTGGCTTTTACTCTTCCTTTCTTTTTATTTTTAAAGATTTATTTATTTTAATGAGTGCTTCATCTGCATATACACCTTTATCCCAGAAGAAGGCATCAAAACCTATAAAGATGGTTGTGGGCCACCATGTGGTTGCTGGGAATTGAACTTGGGACCTCTGGAAGAGCAGCCTGTGCTCTTAATCACCAAGTCATCTCTCCAGCCCTACCCTTTCATTCTTAATTAAGGAATACGATTACTTTTGATGGGTTATTTTGTGTTCCCCAACAGTTCTTATGAAAGTACACTACTTTTTGTAGGTATGCAAATGTGAGTTATCCCTGGAAAACTCCCAAAGTGCAGTTGGTAGCTAGTATGTAGTGCTTTGGAGCCTTGCCCTCTCAGAATTCAATAATCTACCATGTCCTCAATGCTTTGCCTCTTTATGGACATTAATTAAATGTTTATCCATGCTAACAATTAATCACTTTTTCTTCTTAACATTGCTAATGATTACAGAACAGTGATGTCACACACTCCATAATGGTTTACAGAGTATACATGAACACATTCAGTCACAGCAGTTCTGACCCCCATAGCTGGAGTTCCATTACATCTGAGACGGGCAGCAAACCCTTCAGCTGCTAATAGTGGTGGCTTATGTCACATTTGTGTTTCCTTCATATTTATACATTAGCAAGCTGGGAGATAGAAGGGCAGCCTTTGAATGTCCACGTAGCATTATCATTTCTCAGAGTGTTCGAAAGGCCCTTTCCAAGGATTTCTCTCTAAACTGTTGAGAGACCAGCTTATTTTCAATCCAAGAATGTATGATAGGAATTACATGGAACAGCCTTATCTAGCATTTCTAATAGTACGGCACAAACTGTTTAGCTAGGGTTTGTCAACTTGTTCCCCTGGCAAGGCAACACAGCTCACCTAAACGGCAGCAGCATTCAGTTCAGAGTACTCAACACTCCCAGGTGTAATGTGTGGCCAGACCATCCTACAGCACTGGAGAGAATCTTAGAGAAACTCATTCTTGGCCGCCAATCTAGAAGCCGCAGGCAGGAGCCCGTGAAGGGTCTTAAGTGAACTCTCAGCCACATTCCCCATGATACTGCTCGTATTTAGATAGCAGATGGACATATCAGAAAACGTGCTCAGGATCTGGAAATGTGCCAAAGGGAACAAGCAAGCCCAGGAATGTGGATAGGATCCAGGCGAGTGCTGTGAGAACAGAACTTCTCCCTGGCACTTAACTGGCTCTTGGTAACCTATTCCCCATGCTAGATTACCTCGAGGTAAGGGGCGGGGCTTGGTCCTGTCCCAACTTGATGTGCCATGCTTTATGCAACATCATGGGAGGTTTGTCCCTTTGTGAATGAAGGTGGAGGAAGAGTAGACCCGGATGGGGACAGAAGGGGAAAGGGACAGGATGGAGGGAGGGGAAACTGATTGATAAGTAAAATAAATGGGAAAAAATGTTATGTAAATAAAATTAAAAAGAAAAAATGTGTGGCCAAAAAAGAGTATTTTTCTGATCCTCAGTTTTCTCCCTGACACCCAAAGAAAATATTTGGAAGTAGCCCTGACTCCATAACTTTACCTGTGACACCACCTCTTTTCTATAATGCTGGCTAAACTCTCTGAGCAACTAAAATGCAAAAAAAAAAAAAAAAAAAAAACCTCGCTTCTTTGATATCCCCCACCCAAGTACAATATCACCCCATAGATCCAGCCTGATTTTGATAGAGATTTGTTTCCTGAGTCATTTTTATATTGGCCTACTAACACCTTTAGGCTTAGTGCATATTTGTGTTTATGTTCCTGGTCTTTATCACGTTTTTGTTTCTTTCTCATGAACAGCTCAACAGATCTAAAGCCTGGTAATGATTCTACTCTGTCTACAGGTAGGAGAGAGCACCATTCAGGTAAACCTTTGTGGGTTATTTCCCTCATTCTCCCTATCCTTCTTTGTGGGACTGCGTTTCCTGATGGCCTTTGGGGACAAAATTAGGACTTTCTACATATTTCTGTAGTTAGTGAAGCACAATCAAAATAAAGCCAGTCACAATGATTGGTGTTCTGATAACTACTTTCCATCTGTGTGTTCTGAAACTCTAATACTAAGAGGCATGTTTTTCTGATAAGGAAATCAACTCAAAACTGATAAACATACATATATATCTCTAAGCATATGAGACATCACCCATTTCTTTCATTTGTATTTTACACATGGTTCTATGAAAAAGACTATGCTGAGAGAAGAAGAATAAGATTAAAATAACTTTTAGAAAGTGGGTTATTTCATTCCCACTGCTCCGCTCAAATGAAGGGCATTTGAGAAAGCATTCAATCAGGAAGCAAATTACTTTCAAAGACTAGTCCAAGCTTGTTTTCTCCTTAGACCATCACAGCAGATATGAATCTAAAGATTCAGTTACAACAGAAAGAGTTACAGAGCAACCTACTTTCTACCTCTTGGCCACCAGCTAAGACACCTCAGGGCTTACAACCTAAAAACTCCCTACTGCACTGGTGAGAGACCTCTTGATCCCATGTTTCTCTTCAGAAATCTGACAGCCCACACAAGGCTACCTAAACAGACGTAAGATCTCCTTACTTCAGAGTAGAGGAAAGAAACTCACAAACATGGTGCTTCACATGATAAACTCAAATGTAATATGTAGTCTCTTATCACAACACTGAACTCCTGGTTTTCAAAATAAGATAGACATTTGATAGTCAATTGCTATCATTTTCATAGCTGATTAGAGCACACTACTAGTATGGTAGCTAGTAAGTTACAATAAAACTACTCTGTCTTGATACATGAATCCTACTTTAGTCAAGTGTGAGAAAAAGCTCAAAATAACTCATCATAGAGAAAGCAATATAGCTAATGTAAGAGAACGGATCCACTAAAAGTTGATCATCTGTCCTCAGGTAATATCCTAAGATTCTAATAGTTCATCACAAAGAAAAGGTAAATATTTATATATACAGTGGGTTTGTGATGACACATGCCTTTGAACCCAGCACACACACACACACTCACACACACAGACATATACACACATGCACAGCACAGCACAGCACTCGGACACATACATACACACACCCAGCATACATACAGCACACAGACATATGTGCACACATGCACATACACCAAACTTACTATATTTAATGAAGACACAATAGAGTGAGTTATGGGTATCTTGTGATCCATTCCTTGAAAGGAGAACCACAAAAATAATTGTACTGAAACCAACAGTGATCAAATATCCATCTAATTCTCAATATTTCACTATAGTTCACAGCCGATCTAAGATGTGTCTACTTATACTCGCTTCTGCCACCACCCTACTTAAGTGATTAATACATGTCAACATACACAAATCATGATTGCACAACTGTGTTGACAGAGACTTCTGTCCCACCCGGTCCCAAAGGCATTCAGTCCCAAAGAAATACACAGAGGTCTACATTAATTATAAACTGGTTGGCTTATTAGCTTCTTCTTATTATTAACTAATTCTTATATCTTAAACTAGCTTATTATTCTTGTCTATGTTAGCCATGTGGCTTGGTACCTTATTCAGAGAGGCATTCTCATCTTGCTTCCTCTGCATCTGGGTGATGGCTGAAGGCTGACTCTTTCCTCTTCCCAGAATTCTCCTGTTCTTGTTTCCCAGTCTCTACTTCCTGCTTGGTCGCCCCACCTATACTTCCTGCCTGGCTACTGGCCAATCAATCAGTGCTTTATTAAAAGACCATTGTCCCACAGCACAACTTGGTGTATTTTCACAAACTGGGCACATCCATGTAGCAAGGACATAATTCAGCAGTAGTCTCTTCTCACAAATGGTCTGTACAATGTGTTCTTTGAGCACTTAGCTATTCTCATCCAACCTTACATCTTAATCAGCGAGATATTTCATGCTGTTTTGTACAGCAGCAAATCATCCATTCTCACTACCGGCTAACACTCCTTTGCATGACTGGGCAGCATTCATTCCACTGCTGATGAACCCGCGATCTTTTTTTAAAATGTAAATAAGGCAAGCAGAGCTGCCCCGCTTGAAACTCCACACTTGCTTAGCCTCGTAGATTAAAAATCACAAATCTGCTGGGTGGGCACAGTGCACACCTTTAATCTCAGCACTCAGGAGACAGAGGCAGATGGATCCTTGGGAGTTTGAGGACAGCCAGAGCTACACAGAGAAAGCCTGTCTCAAAACACAAAACAAAATAAACAAACAACCCACAAATCTTTCTACGTGCTGGCCCATCCACGGCTCCACCCCAGTTTGCCCTTTCTTGCCCTATGCTTTGACGATGCTACCTTCCTTCCTCGCTGTCCTCAGTCTCTATCTCTGGTGCATGCCTAGTGCTGTGTTATTCCCGAGACGTTCTCCGTGACTGCTACCATCCCATCCTTGACATTTGACCACTGCTAGTCTTCAATAATGACACCTTCACGCCTAGAAATGGATCATAAGGGAATCCATGATTTATTCTATTGTTTCAAAACTGTGAAACAACCCAGGGCAGGTTGTTTCCTGCGTTTCACTCTGAGACCATCTTCTCGGCGATGGCTTCATCAATCTTTGTCCTCCAAATAGCCGTCCACTCTGCTTCGCAGTGCCTTATTTGTTTGACTTTCCATTCTGTCAATGAGAGAGAACTGTTACATGCAAAACACCAACATTATTGGTAGCAGAGAAATATAATTTGATTCTTTTTCAAGCAAAGCTCCTCCCAGGAAAAAGGGGAAATTTAGTACCTAGGGTGCAGCCAAACCTCAATTCATTGAATCAAGTAAACCAATTTAATAGGAACATCATTCTAGCTGGTTATATGATGTAAAGTTTTTTTTACTGTTTTTTGCATGGTTAACATTTCTTCACTTTTTAATTTGTTGCCTTGCCATCATAAGCGCCTAGTGTAAGACTCAAGGGCTCCAAGATGTTCCCGACGAGAGAAACATTAAGAACCAAGTCATCTTATTCTATCTCCAGATAGTTAATGAGATTTCTAAGGTGTCCTACAGAATGACTTGTGAGTGTGGCCTGCAGTGAAGTGACACAGACTCCTCTGAAGGCCATAAAGAGTTCCATGAACAACATCATGTCATCTGAAGAAGGGACGGTTTTATATGGAGAGATTTGCAACATGTTCTACAAGGTACAAAATGTTTCTGTGGAGAAAAATGAAACAAATTTTACTCTGGTTTTCAAAACTAAGCCAGAGTTTTCAACCAAGCAACTGAAGAAAGTAAACCAGCATGTTTAGGCAATTTTCAAGTTCTGGACATTTCTAATTAAGCAAAGAAACGTGGTATATAAAAAAGTAATGTATTTTTAAAGCATAGTAGAGAAATTAACTGTGTTCTGTTGAGGTTAACTTCTTGATGAAATGAGCTTCTTATCCTTGCAAGAAATGGGTCACAGCAATAAAAGTATGCTGTAAATTCAACCTGACAAATGAGAAAATTAATTCCGGAGGGAAAGGCCTATTAAAGGAATATTTTAATTTAATCATGCAATGAATATTTTGAGTCACTTATATACATGCAAGAAACTGCCTTGCATATTTTAACAAGGCAGGGCATAGCATAAGTTAATACAGTAGTGATGTGTTCTATGGCTAACATCTCAATCATGATATAGATAGATGAAATCTAAGAAAAAGGGTTTAGACACACCAGCTCCTAATATTTGCTTATAAACTTCATATTTCAGTGTGGTCTTCCCCTGACTGATGACATATGCAGAACATTATTCACTATGGTGAGCAGAAAGACTGGCTGCTTCTTCAACATAAAATGTGATATGATGCCATCTTATGGCTGAAAAGCAAAGCTGAAGGTTTGGGATATGAACACTGATGACAGTGATTAAGATGAGCTCCCTCAGACCGGTGAAGAAAGATGCTGATTACTACCAAACCTGCAAATTCAAAACACTCAGAACCAACTGAATTCTGGGGAAAAAAATACAAACAGCTGGCTGCAAAGCAACGGTGCCATGTCTGGTTTTCAGCAGCAATGCAGGGGTGCCACGCCTGGCTTGCAGCAGCAACACAGGGGTGCCACGCCTGGTTTACAGGAGCAATGCAGGGGTACCACATCTGTCTTACAGCAGCAATGCAGGGATGCCAAGCCTGGCTTACAGCAGCAATGCAGGGGTGCCACGCCTGTGTCACAGCAGCAATGCAGGGGTGTCACGCCTGGCTTAAATTGCAAGTCATCCCGCAGCCTTCTGTCAGGAAACTACTCATTTGTTGGGCATCACAGTACTTTTCACAGCCTTTGTTTGTAGAATTTTGGGTTTTTTTTTTTTGTTTTTTTTTTTTTTTTTTTTTTTTTTTTTGATTTTCGAGAAGTTACTCCGCAGCTTTTTGGTTCCTGTCCTGGAACTAGCTCTTGTAGACCAGGTTGGCCTCGAACTCACAGAGATCCACCTGCCTCTGCCTCCCGAGTGCTGGGATTAAAGGCGTGCACCACCACCGCCCGGCTATGTCAGTAGAACTTTTAAGTAGCTATTCTTGAGACTGGTTGGGTCTTTTTTGTTTTGTTTTGTTTTGTTTTATTTTATTTTGGGTGTTGCATCAACATTCATAAAAACAACAAAAATTAAATGTGCTATCGAATTAAATTTTTGGTATTAACTATATATAGTTTACTAAGTTTTATGTTGAATCATTTAAGAGTGTGATTCTTGTGGGCCCAAGGTTACCAGATATTGAGGTTTTTCCTTTTTGTTCCCTTTATAGTTACCGTAAAAGTAAATGTCACTTGGGGCTGGAGAGATGGGCAAAGCCTATACTGCTTGTCTGGAGGACTCAAGTTTGCCAGAGGACTCAAGTTTGGTCCCAGCATTGACAGAGAGCAGGTCACACCTATTGTTACTCTAGCACCAGGAGACCAAAACCATCTTCTGGCACCCAAGGACATGGCAGTCACAGACAAAGAGAGAGAGAGAGAGAGAGAGAGAGAGAGAGAGAGAGAGAGAGAGAGAGAGAGAGAATTAACAATAATAAATTTTCTTAAAGAGAATACAACATTTAGGAGTCAGTCAAAAAACAAAAGTACCAAAACTCAAACACTAAATAAATACAATGGAAGCATAGTCTGACATGACCGTCAATCCCACCTCACTAAACAAGCATCATTCACTCGGCGCTTCTCAGTGGCAGGCTGTCCTCTCCCAGGGCACCATCTTTCCTCCATTTGGTACACTGATGTACTATTACTGTCTGTTTTGGTTTGGTTTGGTTTTGGTTTTCGAGATTGGGATTTTTCTGTATAGCCCTGGCATTGGGTCCAAATGCATCAGGACAAAGTAACATGCAGAGCTGCCTATTGGCTGTGAGATGTTCTACTCGAAATGATCTATTAGGATCTGCCTACCTATCCAGACAGTTCTCTTTGTGCCCAGTTCCTAAGTGCCTAGCAAGCAGTTGCCTTTGTTCTGTCCTGGAACTTGCTGTGTGCTTCAGGCTGGCCTTGAACTCGGAGAGCTGTCTGTCTCTGCCTCCTGAACGCTGAGATTGAAGCCATGTGCCACCTTGTCCAGCTTCACAGTTACTTTCATGTAAGGAAAGCCAAAATCTCTCTCAGTTCCCACTTTAACATAAACATCGTCAACCAAATTTACGTAGACCTGGTGAATTCAAAAAGTTAAATCGTACATGTTAACATTAAGACCAAAGGATGAGGGGTATATGGAAATTCTGTACTGTCTGCAACTTTTTGTGCATCAAAAATTATTCTTAATAAAGGGCTCATTTTTTAAAAAGTATTCTTTGGAAAGTCAGAAAGAGCCACATGCATTAATTTTTCTGCCTTCTGACAGCTTACTGGATCAAGGTCTTTTGCACACTTATTATACATTCTCTGCAGGGAGGCTTTCTTATATCCTAAGGGTCTGATGCTATCCTCTGACTGTTATAGAGAAAGACCAGCATGATGCTTCCCAGATTGAAGTTCCCTGCTCAAATGCCGGTGTGGATGGAAGTGCACTTGTTCTGTGAGCTTAGCCAGGTCAACTCTGTCTCTGTGCTTTCCTTCCGTCTCATCATCTCGCTCCTAGAGAGACGACGGTGCTCACCTTCCACCTCTGCGAGAAGAGCAGGAGGGTTCAATATAAATCTGGGCATGACTTTAACTGCCTGTTCCATTCACAGTACAGAATATTTATATCACGGTTTGGATCTGTCTCAGTCAGTAGAGACGGCTCCTCAGGGCAGAACCTGCTCTCTGAGTCGCAATAGACACACTGGGGTCCCTTCCTAAATATGACATCCTTCCATCATGAATTTCAGTTTCAGCCGTGAAATTTAGGACGTGTATAAATCAACTTTTCAGTTACTAATGATGACAATGGTGCTAAAAGTACACCCATTTTCTTTTTCTAAATGTTTGTTTTACTTTTGATAGAACACAAAGGTCTAAAAATCTACTTTCAAAAAGGACTTGTGCCCAGAATCTCATACTCACAGGGCTAACTATTCAGGGGATGCTCAGAGCTCCCCTTCGACTGCCATTTCCCTCCTGCAGCTCTCTCTGTTTAACCTTTTGGCTCCTGGAGAGAAGTAGCCTAACCCACAGCATGGGAAATGGAGGTTCTTAGAAATTGCAGAGATCAAAGGATCCAGCCTGCATGAACAGCATCCTCTCTTCCTCTGTGGTAGTTTTTGCTACTGCTCTCTGGTGGGGAGAGGAGAGAGGTTTTTGTTTGGTTTTGCCTCCCCACTTCCCTCAACTCCCAAAGCTGACAACTGCAGAGGAAGAATTTAGAAGTTTTGCAACAAGAAAGAAAAAATACCAGAACCTTGAGCTTTTGGCTGCTGGTGAGGTATACAGCTTCTAGGAGAATGGCTGCATTTCTTGCAGCAAATGATGCCCCCAGCCTGTGTATGAAGAAGAAATCTATTTATCAAATGCTCCTTCTCTTCCTTGCTTTTTTTTTCCCTGAAGGTTTTTTTCCCCTTAGGAAATGATTGGCTTTTTCTTTGCTATGGGCCTAGAGTATATATCTTTGAAATTCAAGAAATCCCCATTTCACAACTCAGAGGCCCTCTTGACCCTCACAACTCCACAAGGCAAGTCTCTCCTACATTCCTGAAAGGATAGATACCAGCCCCTCCTCAAAGGACCCACAGGCAGAAAGGGCCTCTTACTCTAATGCAGAAAGACATCTGGGACTACTCTATCCCTGTTTCCAAGACTACCTGTACAACTTCCTCATCGAAAACCGAGCGGTGCACACTGTGTGGAAGTTTACTATATCACACTGTATTTCATGAGTGTACGGCATGCTAATAAAAATGATTTAAAATTCTAAAAATATTTGTAAAGAGCTCACTGGAAACCATCAACATATTGAACGACAAAAATTCCCTCAGAATTTAAAGATCTTGCCAAGTTTAAATGTATGGAAATCACTATAACTACCAGCTGCACGTAGCTATTTAAATTGAAGTTAATTTGAAGAACAATGAATTTGATAGTCAGTTCTAAGTCCCACTGGTCACCAGTAGGTTATTTTGGTGGTTGCAGAAAGTTATACTGGGTAAACTGGTAGAGACAGTACATGGAGGTAATTCATACTCTGTAGGTCCTATTGCGTAGTCTTTACTTTTTTCCAACGAACATTCATGGGGCATCATCTTCATGGGAGACATCGGACAAGGAGCAGAGATATGTCCAACGACAATAGGACAATATCTGGGCATCAAGAATTTGTATTTGAGATTTAGAAATAGACGTGAAGGTCTTCTGGGCACCACATAGCCATTGCTCTCACAAACTCACTGCAGTTATGGTGAGACGCACCAAAATAACACAAGGTTGGGCCCATCAGTATTTCATCATGGATGAGAGACAATCCCATGAGGCCCCACCCCTACCAGAGACACTATCAGCTATTAGTGTTTGTTGGGGGAGGGGCCACAGATAAGTTGCCCTTTCTTCACTGACTCTTCCCACCCACTCCCGTCAAAAAGAAGAAGACATGGAGATAGGAGGGGACTTCTTGAAGAGCATTGCCAGTGGAAGAGGAAGGAAGAGGAGGGAGGAGAATGGGGTGGGCATAAAAATAGCTAAAAATCATTATATAAGTACATGAAGCCATCAAATAATAAAATCTCGGGCAAAAGGAAAAGCAGACATTTAATGACTGCAAGATGAGGCTGCAGGAGGAAGCATGTCCTTACACTCACAGAACTGGAGAGGTTTAGAGGCCACTTCACAGTGACCTTTGACGGTCTAGGGGATTCCACAATAACAAGCACGGTCCTGATTGAGAAGTCGAACATTTCCAGGCTGTCAGCCCCGTGAAAGCAGCAGTTGGATGTGTGATGCCAAAACTGATTTTGAAAAGTGCCCCCCAACAATATTCACTTTGGGAAGAAGGAAACACAGACGAAGAAGGGGCACCATAAGCAATGGAAAGAGCATAGCACTCAGGGCAGGCCTATTAGGAGCTACCTCTATACTTAGCTGTGTGCCTTTGACAAAGCCACATAACTTCTCTGGGCCTTGGGGTCCCCATGTTCAAAGTTAGGAAAAGATTCCCTTCCCCATCTGTCCTGTAGAGAAATTTTGGGGAAAATAAAAAAAAAAAAAAGAAAGCACCACAGAAACAGTAACCAGTAATGTGTTGTGCTATTGTTATTGTTCAACGTAACGTAAAACTTTGGAGGATGTGGAAGCCGATGCAGGCATAAAAGTTCTGAAAGGCATTTAGCAGGCTCAAGTTCTGCACAAAGAATGCGATCAAATTCCTGGTCTACAAATCTTTGTTTAGATTTGGAAGCAAAAGGACATAGTCTGTCCAGGGACGCATGCTCTCCTTCTCCTGAGGCCAGGCCAAACTACTACATGTTGTTCTCAGAAGACAATTTGCCCCAGGCCAGTTCAAAAGAGGTTGTGATGTCAAGGGAGAACTTAACTCCAATGACAAATCATTTCTCAGTCCCTAGGGAAGATAAGTTGACCAAGGATGGGAAGGGGCATAGGTCTGTTTGGTACAAAGAAGAAAGCTATTCCGTGGTGCTATGGCCACTCTGTGAAAAGGGAGGTGAATGGCCTCTAAACAATGCCTATATGTATATTCTGCTGATTTCATGGGAATTTTAATATGAATTGCAATTCTGTAATCACAGGCTTTGGAATCCACCTATGAAAATGTTAAATGGTTCTGGAAGTGTGAAATAGCATGGCTTTTCCTTCCTGCAGAGCCCACCAATGGCATGGGCTGATTTCTTTCTCAGCAGTGGAATTAAATTGATTTATGTTGTTGTCGTTTGTTTGTTTGTTTCTCAGGTTTTTGGGAAATGGTTTCAATTCCCTGGTGTCATGCCTTCATTTCTGAGCACCTCCACAAACCCTTGGCAGGTCCTACAACAGAACGAAAATGTGGATGGTGGGGCATGGCCCTCTGAGCTATGGTTTCACCATTCTCGCCATGGAGCCAGCACAGACTCACATGTAATAGGAAGAAAATGTGTGCGCTGCGGTGTGAGGCACCAAACAGCGTCAGTTTCAAACAAAGAGGTCTAAGGTTAAAATAATAAACTCTCAATGAAGTGTGCCACATATGACGTTAGTTCCAGATGTAACTAACCCAAACCAAAATCTTTCCTCGACAATTGCGAAACAGCGTTGCTCTTCTAGGCTTCTGACTTTGATTTTTCCTCAATTGCTCACAGACTGCACTCTGATAACCCCAGAGACGGCACAGTGGTGTTTGAAACGCACATGCCAGGAAGCCTGCATGATGCTCTGCACTAAATCATTCCCGACTCCTTCGTTACTGTGGCCACTGGACCATTTCTACAAATGGTCCATGGACCTTTTCTTCTAGAGAAATATTTTAAATAATCACTATAAGTCAGTGGTGCACTGAATTCTTCTCCTCCTGGAAAAAAATAGACATTCTTTACACTATAATTGGCAAGCTCTCCCAGATCTTAGCAATTTATAGCTCAATTGTGTAAAATTGAAATTGCAACATTTTAATGGCAAACACAGGCATCAGTCATGGAGAGTCCAGAGAGATTGACTCCCAGATGCCCATATTTTGGTATGGATTTCATAACTCAGCTGAATCATCCTGTAGTCTTTTCATTATTTTATATTTTTGAGGTTGTACTTTAAATTACTTTGAACACTTTGAAGCATGTATTTTATCTTTAAATGCTTTAACCTTAATGTCCCTGAATTCCACAACATAAAACAATCACGCAATTAGCTATGACTCAGTTTCTTCTCTGCCACCATATCTTTGTGAGGAAGTTAACAATAGCCTGCCCTGACTATATTATAATAAGGTTTACAGAATATTTAAAATCATAAATAGGATTAATAAATAATGGAACAAAAAAAGAGTAAATCTCTGGGGACCTGAAGTCCAGAAAACACAAAAATAGTGATAGTTTATTTCATACTTAAAGCTATAAAAATAGGCAAATTTTTAAAAAAAATACAATATAACACAATAACAAAATATTAAAACAGCAATGAGGAAAAAGTCAACCACACTATGTGTAAATCATAGCATTTTCTCAATATGAGATAGATAAATGGTAGCTTCCATATCATTAGGATTACTAAAGTCAAAATAATATATCTTCTATCTGAAAAGTTATAAGGAATCACACTATTAATGATCTACCACAAAAAAGAATTCTATGGTGCACATAAGTCTGTGTATAAATATGCATCTGCAGTTTAATCAGATTAAAAATGATTTCTCCAAGAGCCAAAGACCACCTAAGAAAACACCAACACCAGGCATAAGAGCCCCCCCTTTTGAGTCATTGACCAGGATTGTCCAAGAGACTCCCAAAACAATATAAGCTACTGCTATTGTCAGTTCCCATTGCTGAAGCGGTTATGCACTTTAGAAAAGGGCTCAGAAGTCCTGAACTGGACCTGGAATTCCTTCCTAAGGACTAGCTTAGGTACCAAGGGTACCAGGGGCTACCGTGCAAACATCCAAAGGAGGAAAGCAGCCAGCAGTCCTATCCAGCTATGACACCTATGAACCATAGCAATGGCCACTATGACACAATAATGCTAAGGTTGCAATAGTAACACTCAATCCTTGGTGATAACCAACAACTTTCTAATAGGACTTGAAACCTGCTCGGCAGGAGGGAACTCACGCCTGACAATCGAAACCCAGCCAACTACCCAAGGCTGATGACATCATGGATCATGGAGAATCTGCAACTCGCACTTTACTAAATCAGAATACTCCCTAACTGCATTCTAAATATTCTCCCAGTCCACTGCCTTCATCAGATGGTTGTGCAACACCACTATATAGACAATCATCACAATAAAGTTACACACTCAGAAGAATAAAGAGGAAGCATCAAAGTGGTTTGTTTTTTTTAAAAGATTATTTGAAGTAACAAATGGGCAGGAGACTCTCAGAGCTCAAGGCCCCAAAGAAGACTAGAGTTTACTAACTCACAGACCACACATAAAATAAAGATGTTCTATTTTTTTCAAATGTTTTGCCAAAGCTATGCAAGTTGAAATAATTTTAGAGAAAAAAGGAAAATCATGGCATCCAGATTAATAAACATTGAGATTTTTAAAATAAGGAACTGTAACAAATCTGAAAGCATGAAGGGGGGATTTTCCTTTGTGTACTCGTCATAGTTATGAGTGATACAGGCAACATCATTTGCAAGCACAGATAAATATTATTCGTTGATGCCAGCAAACATCTCTGCCACCAGAAGTTACTAATGAATGCCTTCTCACCAGTGGGTCCCTACTTCCTACCAAGAAGAAAAACTAACTAATTATTTTGGAGGATTTTTTTTTCAATTTTACATCATCTTTTTACAAACTAAGCACACACACACACACAAAGTTCCACATTTCTGTGGCTTTAAATTACCCAGTCTACTGCAGGAAGAAAGAGAGCACCTTTTAGGATGTCTTTATGAAATATGCTAATAAATGATCGCATCTCATCTCAAATAACAATTTAGAATATTAGCATAGAAGTAATGTATTGGCGTATTTCAAAGGTTATACATGATGAACCTATATTAATGAGGATTCTTATTTATTTTTTTTATTAAAAAAATTCTGCCTCCTCCCCGCCTCCCATTTCCCTCCCCCTCCCTCTCCAGTCAGGGTTCCCTGCCCTGTGGAAAGTCCAAGGTCCTCCCTCCTCCATCCAGGTCTAGGAAGGTGAGCATCCAAACAGACTAGGCTCCCACAAAGCCAGTACATGCAGTAGGATCACAACCCAGTGCCACTGTCCTTGGCTTCTCAGTCAGCCCTCATTGACCAGCATGTTCAGAGTCCGGTTTGATCCCATGTTTTTCAGTCCCAGTCCAGGTGAGCTCCCATTAGATCACCTCCACTGTCTCAGTGGGTGGGTGCACCCCTCGTGGTCCCGACTTCTTTGCTCATGTTCTCCCTCCTTCTGCTCCTCATTTGGACCTTGGGAGCTCAGTCCAGTGCTCCAATGTGAGTCGCTTTCTCTATCTCCATCCATCTCCAAATGAAGGTTCTATGGTGATATGCAAGATATTCATCAGTATGGCTATAGGATCAGGCCATTTCAGGCTCCCTCTCCTCAGCTGCTCAAGGAACTAGCTGGGGACATCTCCATGGACACCTGGTAACCCCTCTAGAGTCAAGTCTCTTGCCAACCCTAAGATGGCTCCCTTAATTAAGATATATACTTCGCTGCTCTCATATCCACCCTTCATCCATCTCAACCATCCCATTCCCCCAAGCTCCCCCATCCTCCCCTTCTCACTTTTCTCTCCCCCATCATGGCCCTTCTGATCTTTTAGGAACAATAGGAATGAGCATAGACATTCTCCAACTCTTCCATTTATTATCAGTATAATCAAGCAATGGATTGTTGAAAATCAAATGTGGTTATAAATGTGTTCAGAAGTGGGACCATCACACAGATCAATGTGTTATGTGTATGTTCAGAATCTTAACTACACCAAACACAAAGCCACAAGTACTGCTGCAGCTCTCAATGAGTTCATTTTATACCATTCCATAATGATAGGCAGATTCTCTGTACCACACACAGCACCCTACTCAAACTATTAGTCACAGAAGAACCTTGCCAAGACCATTAGTAAATGTCTTAACCACTCTGGTACTGAGGGGTTTTCACTGCACAGAGAGGCCCTGTGATAAATTAGTGGAGACCAAAAACAGGAAAAGACTTCCACTTCTAGAAGTCTTTTCACAACACAGAAAACTGTCAGTTTAAACAGTCCTAAAATCTGCATCCCATTCCCTCAGTCTTTGGGTAAAGACTGTATAGTAGATGTGTGGAACAAGACACCACAAAACCAGGCAAATCTTGAGACTTTCAATATTTAGCTCTCAACCTATCAAAACAGAAATGACCTCATTATACACTCTGAGCTTTCAAAACCAGTATGACCATTTCTTAAACTCTAAGCCTATCTAGACCCAGTAAAGTTACCCTCTATAAAGCCATCCTAACAGATGAAATGAAACCTGAAAAAGATCAAACTATGGCTGTTTTGCCAAGCACACCATGCAAGGTGTTAACCATACATGTTATCATCAAGCCAAGGTCTCAGAGTGTGTTTATGCAATGCCAACTCAGAGAGTCTTATTCTAGTTCTACAGATAAAACCCTAAGTGACTGAGATGTAAACGTTTTGTAGGGAAGGGGCCACTTGTTCCTGACCGCCCAGCTAACTTAGACCTGAAATAATCACACAGAAACTGTATTAATTAAATCACTGATTGGCCCATTAGCTCTAGCTTCTTATTGGCTAACTCTTATATTAATTTAACCCACTTCTATTAATCTGTATATTGCCATGTGTCTGTGGCTTACCAGGTAAAGTTCCCATCATCTGTCTCCAGTGGCTCCATGGCTTCTCCCTGACTTTGCCCTTCTTTCTCTTAGCATTCGGTTTCATTTTCCTCGCCTAGCTAAGTTCTGCCCTGTTATAGGTCCGAAGCTAAATAAGAAGGAGAACCCAAAGAAAAACATATAGGCATCCTCCTGAATATTAACCTTCATCAGGAGATGAAAGGAGACAGAGACAGAGAC
>NC_022025.1:4143107-4145774 GCF_000317375.1 Microtus ochrogaster
TAGCTCTTCTAGACCAGGCTGGCCTCGAACTCACAGAGATCCGCCTGCCTCTGCCTCCCTAGTGCTGGGATTAAAGGCGTGCGCCACCACCGCCCAGCTTGTGTTTTCTTTTTATATGGAATATTCAACTCCAAGTTAGAAGCCGTGACTTGTTACTGTAGTGTATCCTCACAAGAGGATTTTCAATGAACCTTGAAATCTTAAAACCTTCTTTGACTTTTCACTGATCTTTCCAACACTCATTAGGTTTTGTTTTTTTTTTTCTTAAAATAGTAACATTTAGAATGCCTGCTGGTGAGTGGCAATGATCACCGCCCATCTCAACAGCCACCCCTGTGAGAGGGAGTAACAGTAATGCCAGTTTTAGGTGAGAAAAGAAAGGCTTTGAGAAGTCCAGTGTGAGGTTCTACAGATGAGGGGGGTTTCTGCTGTGCACCACGCGCTCCCGTGTCTGCGCTCTGTGCGCTCGAACCCAGTTCGCGAGCTTTGGGAAAGGGGGCTGGAGGTTGAGGATACTCACGCAGAGACAGACCGACAAGCAGACCTTCAACACTGGTTCCAAAAGCCCCACTTTAATTAACACCATGTAGGCTTAAATACCCTGCAGTCAATGGCCAACAGGTGAAAATCCCATCCTCTGATTCTCTAACTAGGCACAGCTTCTAGTAACTTCACTTAGAAGGTTCTAGGAGGGTAGAGCAGCTGAAAGTCAGGACTCAATTAGTCCCAACAGGTTTCCAACCCTCAGCTGCAGGAGTCCAAAGCCATGCACTTCTTCCCGACATTCCACCAATTCCCAGTGCTGACGCTGAACTCACAGCCTAGCCACAGACGGTCTCATCTGTTCCCACAATGAAAAGCTCCCACAGAGGCAGAGCAACCAAGTGAGGAAACCAGGGTCAGACTTCCCTTTGGATGTTTCTTGCCCGGCTCCTTGCCCTCCCAGACAGTCGGGGCAAACTAAATTGTCTACGTTTTTCTTTTGGTCTGGGCGTGGGTGGAGGTATGGCAGCATTTGTAAATTGTGGCATCTGCAATTTTTTTGTTGTGGTATTTTTTATCAAAAGTGGAAATTTCCAAAGGAGGCCAAATTTGTTCCAAATGCTGATGTGTAGTTTACATCATGCTCCGCCTTCTGTGTTGGTCTGACTCATCATGTAAAAATGTGGTAGGCAGTCTGAGATGTTTAAACTTTCACATATGAGCTGCCTCCTGCAAAAGCCTGCAGTGTCTGCCAGTGACTGCCCTGATCCACAGGCTCTACCTGTAGAAGAAGGACCTGGGACGGAACCATCTGAACTGCAGGCCACAGAGCAACCCTTCTTGGAGCTACTCCCCTCAAAACTGAAACTTCAAATCCAAAAGAAGGAAAGAGTCAAGCATATCCCTATTTAGAGATTAATAGTCCGGTAACAGTGGGTAATCTAGATGTATACTAAAGCCTCAAGAGCAATCTACGGTAAAAAAAAAAAAAAAAAAAAAAAAAAAAACACTTAAAATTATTTACACTTAAATTTTCTAAACTTATTTGATCATGAAACAGTACTCCGGGGGGCGGGGAAGACCTAGAAGCACTTCAGGAAAGCATACCATACCAGTTCACTCACTCAATGCATTGTTCTGGTGAAACAACTCAATTTGTCGTGCTTGATACACAGGCAGAAGGAGATATCAAGTTCAAATCCCAGGCACAGCAGTTGCACCTCTTGTTGCAGCAGTAGGTGGTGGAAACGCAGGATCCCCGGGGCTTGCTTGCCAGCCATTGTGTCAGAATCTATGAGCTTCAGGTGCAGTAAGAGACTGTCTCAAAGCATTAGGGTGATAGTAATTGCAGAAGACCCCCCAACCTCCACAAACATTTGTATCCACAAACAGATAATAAAAAATTATGTGTTAACCACCTACTACACGCCAAAGATTGCACTGGGTGTCAGGAATGCCACAACAAACAAAATGAATGCCTCCCTGATCTCTAAACTCTAGCTGGGAAGACAGACGATAACGTACCAAGTCTGATTTCAAGTTGAAGACGGAGAAAAATTCAGATAGGACCACTTGAAAACTCACTCTAATAAAACATCATGGTGTCACAGCATTTTAGATAATGTAATTTATGGGATTTAGCATCATTGAATCATTTAAGATATTTGAAGAATGAGGAATCTCCCCGTGAAAAGCAGGGAAAGCCATTCCGGGCAAGATTCCAGCGTCCGAGAAAACACGAGGTACAAGATTGCTGAAGAGGGGGCCGGAACCCGGACAGCGGAGGCGGCCGCGTGGCCAGCTGGGACCAGCGGTGACCCGCTGGGACCTGAGCGGCAGCAGAGGACACAGGCCTCTGGCGGCGGGAACCGTCGTGGCCGCAGAGGCAGGCTGCAGGGACCGAGCGCAACACCAAGAGCAGATCGTCCCACTGCAGTTGGATCGAGGAGGTGGGCCTTTGGTTGGCAAGGACCCTGGCAGAGGAGGAGCCGGGTCCTATTCCTGGGGACCCTTCTGAGGGGTGAGAGGGATCTTGGCCCCCAGGGGGAACCAGGAAACAGAGCAAGGGCATTTTGTGGGAGGAGCCCCTGGCCAGCAGGGAAACCTGAACCAGTTTTAAAAGACCCCTTAGATAGCATTGATAGGAGGAGATGGGCAGGCGCCAAGGCAAGAATTCACCCAATA
>NC_022025.1:4152183-4152633 GCF_000317375.1 Microtus ochrogaster
GTGGCGGGGAAGAGACGGAAATCTTTAATAAATAAAAAAACAAAACAAAACAAAACAAAAAAAAAAAGATTGCTGAAGAGGTTCAAAGACCTGAAAGGCCAGTGAGGTGGAGGAAAAGTCGAGGCTGATTCACAAACTGCTGGCATCAGTTTTATCAGAAGAGTTAAACGATTTTAGAAGGGCGGAAGTGAAATCAATTTTAAGGGAAAATCTAGTGCTTTGTTTCAAGGAGAAACACAGATCACCTCTGAGACCTCTCACCACTTCAAAATCCTAAGAAGGCCCTAAAAAAATCGCTTTCTTTTCTTCAGAGATCACAGTCCTGGAACTTTTAGGATTAAGTTTCCACCGTCAAGGCAGCAGGTTATTGTGAGCACTGCAGCTCACTCTCAGCCCTAGATAACAGGTTATTGTGAGCACTGCAGCTCACTCTCAGCCCTAGATAACAGG
>NC_022025.1:4153071-4172704 GCF_000317375.1 Microtus ochrogaster
CCCTAGATAACAGGCTATTGTGAGCACTGCAGCTCACTCTCACCCCTAGATAGCAGGCTATTGTGAGCACTGCAGCTCACTCTCACCCCAAGGTAACAGGCTACTGTGAGCACTGCAGCTCACTCTCAAAGGCAGCTCGAGACTCACCGCATTGAGGTGGCATGGGAAACTTCCCTTGGAGTTGTTGGTCAAGAAGCAGTCAGAGATAGTGCCATATTCAGTGGAGAACAAAGGAAGGTTTCTCTGCCAAGATGCTAGTTAAGACAGAAAGGTCAGTTTGTCATTTCCATTTTACATCTCACCAGAAGTACTAGCAGAAGCAATCAGATAAGGAAAAGAAACAAAAAGACAGCAAAATCAGAGAAAAAGGAAGAGAAATTATTGTCATTTGCTATTGCTACAATTCCTACCAAATCCTACAAAAGTCCTACCAAAAATTTTATGTTAGAACCAAACAGAAACCCAGTAACATTGCCAGTTACAAAACCAATATATAAGGATCGGTAACATTTCTTTACACAATTCTGAACAGAGAAAGAGAAGCTAAGGAACAGTCCCATTTTTCAGTAACATTTCCAAACTGAGTCTGAACTAAGGAGGAAAAAAACCAATATGAGAGATTACCTTCCACCAGTGAAGACTGCTTTATAAAACACAAGAAAGCCAGGTTTGGTGACACATGTCCCTAATCCCAGGATTTAGCAGAGTGAGTCAGGATGATAGTAAATGCAGCCTTGGCAACAGTAACATCTATCTAAACAACAACAACCCAGATGAGCTAGCAAGCGTTGACAAGGGTGTGTGAAGAAAGGACCCTCTGCTGTGTTCATACCCACAGGAGCTGCACTCTCCTCCAGCTGGAAGGGTACCTCATTCCTGTGTTCATTATATCATTATTTACGGTAGTAAGATTTGTGGAAATAAACTAAGTGTCCATGGACAGACTGTGGCTGGTGTACATATCACATATATGTGTCATATTTTCTTTATATTTCTCTATATACCACATAGAGATGACATACATTGCAGATGTGTATTATAAGCATATATGATGGAATATTCTCCAACCTTAAAATGAGAGCCCTCTTGTCATTTGCCACAAAGTGGATGGACCTAGGTGACCTTATAATTTTATGAAACAAGCTAGACACAGGAGAAAAAGCACTGCATGACTGCCCTTACCTCTGGAAGCTTTAATAAAGACTCAGATACACATCAGAAGAGAATAACATAGCGGCTATAATAAAACCCTAGCTGGAAAAGGCACGTCAATGGATACAAAATAGCAAATGTAGGTTAAACAAGTCTACAACTCTGCTATGTAACATAAGAACTAGAGGAATGCTAAGTGCATAGACCATTAATAGCTGGCCTACCTGGCAGCCACACCCTTCCTCCTCTTGTGTGACTCTGCTATTACTCACATGGGCATCTGTTCCATCTAGAAGGATTTGCTCAAGGGATCAATTGCAATCATTCTGGCATTATGAAGACTAGGACTGAGAAAAGCTATGCTGAGAAACAGAAAAAGAGAGAAAGAAATAGACCCTAGTAACAGTTGCGTCTCAGAGTCTAGGGTAGCTTTCCCTTTCATGGCCCACATCAACTGGGGTAGCTGTCCCCTGCATGTCCCACATCTGTTCTGTGGCAAATATTCTCAGTATTCTTGCTCAGGAAATACTGGACAGAGAGACAAGGCAGCACAGCCACCTCCCCGTTCCTGTGGTCAGAGCAGTTAGCAGACTGGTCCTGCCGCATAGGTTTCCCCTGTAATAATCATCAGTTACCAGCCAGCCACAGAGGACACATACCAAGCTCCCTGTGCCATCTGCGAATCTCCTGTCTCTTGATCTCAGAAGAAGAAAGAAATACTTGCCTAACTACCCCCTAAAAGGAGAAGGTAAGACTTAGCAAAGCTCTCCCCGAAGAAATTCCTGTAAATATTGAAGTCATCTTCTCCATCCCTTGATGACCTTTGTGCGGGTGAGCAGTTCCAGAATTGTGTAGCCAGTTCCTTGCCTGCTGCTTGGAACACTGGGCACAGGAACTACGTGTGCTCTCAGAATGCAGCGGCAGACATGAGTCTGTGTCTTGGCAGAGACTTCAGTTCTAACCTTCTGCTGTACAAGTGAGCTTTGCCATCGCATATTCTGTGAAGGTTGGAAACCGTTTTCGTGTATTCAACGTTTTCTCAGAATTCAAAATGAAAGAGATGATCCTGGGATAATCATAGGTAAGAACCAAGCCCAAATTTTTATTATGTGATGAACTTTGAAGGGTTTAGAGGAAAGATGATTAAGGCATATAAAATTAAGGATAAAGAAATTATAGTCTCTTAAAAGTAAATACCCAGCTATATTCTTCTCAGTCAAGAATGATTGCACCCCAGGGGACGGTGTCATGCTGGTTCATGTAAATTCATGACAATTTTGACTTGGCTAACAAAGCAGATGAATCTAAATCTTGGCAGAAGGAGTTATTAGATATTTTAATAAAGAATGAGTTTTATTTTTAAGTTTTTTTAAACGGAAGAACTTATTTTTCAGATAATCTAGCTGAACTCTTTCCCGTCAATAAGCCTGTAACTTCTTTTCTAGACTGCGAACTCTCCGAACATATAACTGTTGTAGAGTCTATCATTCCGCAGTCTTTTATTGGTGCCCTTGCTCTGATCTCCTTTCTTTTTCTCTATATGCCTTCTGTTTCCCAGTGTCTTGTGACAACAGAGGGTCCCCAGAAGACAGCGTAGCTGGGAGTCATTTTTGCCTACTGTTCAGAACAAGGAGTGGCACATTCTGCCCCCACACCCGAAATACAGCTCTACGCCTAGATTTATGATTTTTGAACAACCTTGAAACGCTTCCTCGCCTCTACCACCCACAGAACTTCCTGAATTTGATTTTAATATCCTCTGGAATTCTGTAGTTAAAGAGGAAGGCTTCAAAGGTTCTGAGAGTCTGGTTTCTGGAAGGTTGTTATTGGCTGTGAGTTATGACTGAAATTATCTATTTGCTATTCAGTTTAATATGTTAAGAGAGATTTCTAAATGGACTGCCTCGGGTTTCGTGGTGCTGAATAGAATAATAATGTCAAAACTGCATGGCAGGGTAGGAGACAAAAGGTAAGGTCAGAGGAAAACAGCTCACAAACCGCTTCAAAAACTGAGTCATTATTTCAAAGCCTTTGTCACATATTTCTCCCTCTCCATCAACTCTGGCATCTTTTGTCTATGTGCATGTGTTTTCTAAGTATGGCTAATGAATTCTGACATATATATATATATATACACACACACACACATATATATATGTCATGTACATGCACGCTACATACATATTCATCTCTGTCACACGAGGCATAGATTCAAACTTCAGTGAAGGAAAAATATATTTTTGGAGAAGAAAATCAATATTTGCATACAGATAAATAGTTTTCCATCAAACTCCCAACTCCCTATTTGTCTCAGCATCCTAAACCCCTTCAGTAAAGAGATGCCCAGCATTGTAGACCATTTTCCTCCATCTCGGTTACTGTGTCGTGACTTCTTCTACAGGTAGAAAGTGAAGCATATTGAATATACACAGGGCAAAAGCCTTCACGTGTAGGAACCACAGTATGTACCACTGTCTCAGCAGTCCCAAGCAAGTCACAAAGGAGAGGACATTTAAGCAAACTGTGATGAAGTATTGACTGAGAAGATTAAGTGATTCAATCTGATATATCTGCAAGAGCTAATTCAAAGGGCCAAGGCATCCTTTCAGCAAACGAAGTTGAAAAGAGGTTTATCTGTATAATCCATCTTTCTTCAGTGAGGTTGGCATCTATAGCCACGGGCTTGTTAGCTTGGTAGCCAGCTGGTCTGGCTAATGATGACCCTGGGGAAGCAACAACCAGGATCTACATTTCTCCACCCCTATTAGCTAAACAGTCAAATTAGTTCAAGAAATTGTCTGAGAAGAAAACTACTCTCCTGGAATGTGTGCTATTCAACTCTCTGGTCTGCAGCACCCTTGAGTGAAGTGACGCTAATGCCTCGTCTACAAACCAGTCCTGGAGATCAGCAGCGGTGACGTGAGACTCCTTACAGCCGGAAGAAATGGGAAGCCGACACTACAGCTCTTTCAAACAGTGCAAGTGGGTTTTCTCTAGGACCCAAAAGTCCCAAGCTTCCTTTCTGAACCTCAGCTGCATCTTCTGTAAATGCAGAAGCTTGGTCCCCACTTTCTATGGTTAATTTTGGTTGTCCACTGGTGATTAGGTTGAGAGATACACAGGAGATTAGGAAATAACGCTTTGGGAAGTGTTTGAAACGGTGTTTATACAGGCGAGAGGCAAGTGGCACATGAAGTAAGGGGGAAACACTCCAAGAATGTGAGCAGCACCATCCGATGGTAATGAGGGAATTCTGAAGACTGTTTTACCTTTATAATATCAAATCCGTGCACAATGATTACAAGACAGATGGAGGAGTCCGAGTCACTTCCCCAGCTGCTCCACCCATCCCGCTGGGGAACCAGCTCTCCCGTGCTGCACCTTAACCTCGATCCTGAGGAACCAAGGGGGACTCCAAACTGTAGCCCTGCCAGTTCCTTCACCGCCCCAGAGAAGGCGTGCGATCTTCGTTCTCAGTTCTTATCCAGTCACATGCCCAGAGAAGACATCTCCCAGAGGGCTAAGTCACCCCAATACCGTTCACTTGCTTATCGGAACAAATTCCCACAACACAATGGCTAGGAGTCCCGTATGGGACAAGAGCAGAAGAGGGAGCCCACCAATATAGGCTTGCGCTCTGCTCTCTGTTTGTCAGGTGCTGTGAGGAGAGCAGCTGCCTGCCGTATGTTCTGTCACCAATGGAGCCACCTGAAGTTGTGAGCCCAAATCAACTTTCCTCCCCTAAACTGTTGCTTCTCATATGTTTTACACATGACCGGAAGAATCTGAAATCCTTCCACAGGCTCATGGTCTAAGCATTTGACCCCAGCTGGTAGGTCTTTTTGGAGAAGTTCTATAAACTTTGGAAGACAGGGCCTAGGAGAAAGAAGTAAACTACTAGAGAGTGGGAGGGGGGAGTTCTTAGAATATGCCATCCCTGGGCCATGTCCTACTGGTTCTCTACATTTTGGTCTACCATGATGTGAACAGCCTCAATGCTATGCTCCTGCCACGATAAATTAAGATGAACTGCCACACCTTTCTTATCTTGATAGACAGAAACCAGGAACCAAAATAATTTTTCTCCTCTTAAAGCATGTCTTTGAGAAATTGTCACTGTCACAATGGCCCAAAAGTAGAGCAATCTCTGTTCCCAGATGCGATTCTGCTCCCTAACTGAACCATTTCCTCTGCACTGTGTGTATTCCTCCTGATTCTGCACCTCCACCTCCCTTTCCTGATGCCAGCCACCAGGCTCTAGACCTAAGAGGACCCTCCTCTAAGCCAAAAGCCATAGAACTTTTCTGGCCCTGTAACTTAACTGCCTTCACTGTTTCAACTCCATCCTGAATTGGAAGTTAAACATCCATGTTATTAAACACTAAACTTATTAAAAATATACATCACATTCAGAAGTACATCAGTAGGTTTTGTTGATCCTACTGACTTTCCAACCTTGTACTCCATTTCTCTTCTTTTTTTACTAAGCATGGTCAGTAGAGAACTCCTGTCTTTGTGGCTGAACTGCCACCAAAGCACTTGTTAAACACACGAGAATAGATCGGTTCTGCTTATACTCCACTGAGCTATTTCTCTTGGAAGATGACTCCATCTGAAGCTTCAACTGTTGAATTTTTCTCGCTATTCTCTATCTTTACATAATTTGAACCAGTTAATGATATTTCAGTTATTTCCTCTCTTGAATTCCGTGGCAGTACTGTGAACCAGATGACCCCCTCTGTGACGATTTTTTTATTTCCTTCTCTGATTCGATTGTTGTCTCTTATATTCACTTACATTTTACTCTATATTCAATTTCTCTAGAAACTAATCTACGTCTATGTTTTCCACATTGACAATCCCCCGATAGGTACTTGTGATCTTCTAGTTGTGGTGATGTCAATGAGGATGTTCTTCATAAACTCATGCTTGACTATCTGGTTCAAAGTTGATGGAACTGATTGGGAAGGACTAGGAGGCGTGGCCTAGGCGGAAGAGGTAAGCCATTGGGTTTTCAAGAGCCCACACTATTCTCTCCCCCACTCCCTCATGGTTGTTGTCTCAACATGCAATCTGTTGCTCAAGCCACCTTGCCTGCCTGCTGCCATGCTCCTTGCCATGATGACCATTTAAGCAAGACCTAATTAAATGCTACATTTTGTAAGTTTCCTTGGTCATGTTTTTTTTTTGTTGCAGTGACAGTAAAGTAACTGAGACACTTCTCTAAAGGTCTAAACTCCTAGACCTGGCTGCTGAAGTTCCCTCATTAGATACTATTCTAATTTTCAAATCATCATAGTTGAAGTTGAAGATTTTATCTTCCAAGTCTTCAAGTGAGTTACTTTACGGCCTTTCCTCCTTTAAGAATTGTGTGTGTGTGTGTGTGTGTGTGTGTGTGTGTGTGTGTGTGTGTCCATCCTGCTGTGTGTATTCAGGAGCTGGAGTTTTTGACAATTATGAGCTGACTGACATGGATAATAGGAAACAAATTCAGGTCTTCTGGAAGGGCAGGCAGCAAGTGCTCTTCACTAGTTAACCATCTCTCCATCCCCTCTCCATTGTCTCTTTACTTTATCAGTAGAAGCACCGTCATGGAGACATGGAAACATGCACTATGTATTGCAGCTGGTAGAGATGAACTTATTAACTTTTTAATTTCAGGCACCATACTAAGAACTAGGAATGAAAAAAATAAAACACACCTCTTAAAAGATTTACCATGCTCCATTTCCTATCACTTTTTTAAAACCATGATCCTTTCAATTTAGACTCAAAATATTTTTCCTGAAACTAGCTTCCTATCTCAGCCACATACATACACAATCCAAGGAATACTTTACTTCTTCCATATATTGGCATCTCTGTTCTGCCAAATTTCCTTCACAATACTCATAGTCAATACTAAATATTAGACCAGAATGTTCTGCCTTCAATCACTTCATAGTCCAGGATAAAGTTCTGATAAAGATAACCCCAGTAGCACAGACACTGAGAGAAACAATTAATAAATGGGACCTCCTGAAACTGAAAAGCTTCTGTAAAGCAATGAACATGGTCAATAAGACAAAACAGCCTACAGAATGGCAAAAGAGCTTCACAAACTCCACATAAAACAGAGGTTTGATCTACAAAATACACAAAGAACCCAAGAAGTTGACCATCAAAAAAACAATAATACAATAAAAAATTGGAGTACAGACCTAAGCAGAGAACTCTCAACAGAGGAATCTAAAATGGCTAAAAGACACTTAATGAAATGCTCAACATCCTTAGCCATCAGAGAAATGAAAATCAAAACAACTCTGAGATCCAATCTTACACCTGTAAGAAAGGCCAAGATCAAAAACACTGATGACAACTTATGCTGGAGAGGTTGCAGGGTAAAGGGAACACTCCTGCATTGCTGGTGGGAATGAAAGCTGGTACAACCCCTTTGGATGTCAGTGTGGTGATTTCTCAGAAAATTAGGAAACAACCTTCCTTAAAACCCAGTAATACCACTTTTGAGTATATATCCAAAGGATGCTCAATTGTGCCACAAGGACATGTTCTCAACTATGTTCATAGCAGCATTACTTGTCATAGCCAGAACCTGGAAACAACCTAAATGCCCCTCAACTGAAGAATAGATAAGGAAAATGTGGTACATTTACACAGTGGAGTACTACACAGCAGAAAAAAATAATAACATCTTGAATTTTGCAGGCAAATGGATGGAGCTAGAAAACATTATTTTGAGTGAGACACAGAAAGACAATTATCACAAGTACTCACTCATAGGTGGTTTTTAAACATAAAGCAAAGAAAACCAGCCTACAAATCACAATCCCAGAGAACCTAGACAACAATGAGGACCCTAAGAGAGACATACATCTAATCTACTGGGAAGTAGGAAAAGACAAGATCTCCTGAGTAAATTGGGAGCATGAGGACCTTGGGAGAGGGGTGAAGGAGGAAGGGGAGAGGCAGAGAGGGGAACAGAGGAAAATGGAGAGATCAATAAAAATCAATTTTAAAAAAGTTCTGATAAAGATACAGATAAAGTAGTAGAGGCAATGTTGCAGAATAAGAATGTCAACAGACCTTAGGCAAAAGCTGCTAACCATACCTGCAGATTCAGGACAGGCACCTCTAAAGAAAATGGTTCTTGAGAGAGATGTAAAGTATCCTGTGGCCTGGACCTATGAGACTTTGAGCACTCCACAATGGCTGAGATTATGGCTTCAGAAGCAGAAGTGTGAGCATAGGAAGTAAAAGGTGAGCGATTCCACTTGGGAGGTAGAAATGAGTCACTTCACACATAACAGTTACTGTGTGAGCTATGATTTAAAAAGTCTTTCTAAACCTCATGCTGAAATCTAATGTCCTTGTCACAGTATCAAGAAGTGAGAGTTTTAAAAGACCATGAGAGTAGTGCATTAATAAAGGGATTGCTATTATTATCAATAATCATATTGATAATTTTATTATTTGAGGTATGTTACTAAGTATAAGTCTCTTTCATTTCTGTCTATCTCATGCTTCTTCACCTGGCCTTCCACCATGTCATGGTATAGCACAGAATCTATCACCATATTCTAGCAACATGTTCCTAGACTTTCCAGCTTCCAGAACCGTAAGGTAAATCAGCTCCTGTTGTTTATAAACTGTCTAGTCTGTGATTTTCTGTTATAATATATTACAGTTACAGTATATGGACTATACTGTCTACTACAGAATGCAGTAAATGGACTAAAACATTGTGTTATGAGTTGAATGACACATAGCAAGAATGTATATTGAAGTCTTACTCCCCAGTACCTACAACTTTATCTGGAAATAGAACTGCATTCCAGTGCTATCCATCACAGCTGAGAAATCATGGCTATGGATAGGAGCATGAGACAGGCAGACATGTTTTATCTGCAGTCAGGAAACAGACTGTAGGGAAAGCTGGCTTTACATTTACATCCTCCTTCTTATCCAGTCTGCTACCCCAGCCCATGGAATGGTGCTGCTCACAATTACGGTGTGTTTTCTTCCCTTAGTTAACCAGTCTAGACACCCCTCACAGACATACACGGAGTTTTGTCTCCCGGGTAATTCTAGATCATGTCAAGTTGACAACATCAACTATCACAGGATCTTGGCAAAGTAATCAAGTGAAGGCTCTTAGAGTAAGATTTAATGCAATATAACTACAATAGTTATAAGAAGAGAGAAATGTCATGTGAACACGGACATAAACTCCAGTGACAGTTGAATAAACAGAAACACTTAAAATATAAACCAAAGAAGAGCTGAGTAATCAGAAGTAAAGAAAGACAAGAAAAGACCATCAAAGGGATGGTAGCACTAGCAACACCTGGATCTCTGACCCTTGGACTCCAGCTCAGAAAGAATAGATTCGTGATGTTTTAAGCCACCGGATCCATGGTATTGGTTACAAAAGCCTTCGGAAATATGCACAAGTCTTAATGGCAATCGATATGCACTCAGAACTGTTCATACACCCCACTGTGGCAACTCACATAATACTGCACCTAACATAACGGTCAATGATTCTTTGATCAATAAACATCTCCTTAGTTTCCATTCCCAGGTTCTCATATCTAAATTGTTCTACTTTATTGACTCTAAGATGAAAACAATTATACCCCTTTTGATATGACTGAAATAAACAAGGATATTACACTCTATGGCATATAACTCTCAATGTTGTCCTATAATAATGGTCAGGCTGATTAGAGTTCTCTTAGTTATTCTGAATCTTTTGCAGCAAGTGTTTGTTTTTGCAGCAGAAGTCTCATGAAGCACTACTCTGAACCTCTTTAAATTAAACTCCTTGCTTTAGGTTTGTGTTGATGATGGTGGTGATGGAGGTAGTTTGTTATATTTCTTTTCTGAGTGTGTGTATGAACGTGTCCCACATGAGTAGAATAATTAACACTGCAAATCTGACCAAATGCAGTTCACTATTCAAATTCTAGAGATATAGTTTCCACCATCAAATAGTGCCAAGATTATAAATTTAAATATAAGCACAAAGAAGTTATTATTTATAAAATAAATTGTATGTAACAGAATGTTACACTTTTACTGTCCTACACATGGTAAACTAATATCCTCATTTTCTCTTAAACTGACAACTTATTTCTCTGATGTCTCAGTTGTTGGTATGGGTTTCCCAATGAAAGTTCTTCGGTTCCATTTTTTTCTTAGAAACACACGAAATATAGTGGCTCCTTTCTGACGAAGTAGGTATTGTGGGCACACATCTCCTTTTCAGTCAGGTTTGAGATGTTCCTAATCAGGGCTGTCATAATAATACCTCAATCAATTCTTATAATATACCCTTACATTTACTAAGTTTTGAAGCAGCAACAATGAATAGAAATAAAAACAACATGACCTTGAACAAATAACTTTACCTTTGGTGCCCAATTCCCATGTGTAAGATGCACAAAGGATGCCAAGATCCCAGACACTCCCAGTTATGTGTTGTGTATAACAACTAGCCACCCCAAACTTAGTGGCCAAAATAGCTATTTTTTATTTCACTTATAAATGTGAAATTCAGTCTAAACAAACCCCAAACTTGGTGGTAGAGCTTATCTCCACAGCAAGAGAAAACAATTGGTGACGTTAACAGGCTAGGGACTAGAAGGCTTGCTCACTCCCTGCCTGGTGGGTGGCTTGGCCTCAACTGGGATCCGACCACACGAATGTTTGCCTTCCTCACAATCATGTTACTAGGGTCCAAGATTAAGTGTTCAGATGTGGTCTGCATCACCTCTGACACAACAGAAGTCACACATTCCTGCTCTTAGTAGTGGTGGACGCTCGTTGCTAAGATCAGCCCAGGTTAAAAAAGAAAAGACATAGACCTTTGTCTCAATGAAAAGAGTGTCAAATAATTTGTGGATGTTTTTAAGCATACAAAAATCAAATAAGATGACTGGAGAAACTAGACTAGGAAGAGACACACATTCAGCTCCTCATCCCTGTCTCACTACTCATTCACACTTCATAAAATGGGAAACTGAGTTTGGAATACGGATTCAAAAATCCTTGGTGAAACTTTTCAATTATCTGTTTATTTGTTTGTTTGTTTGTTAATCCTTAATTTTTTTTTTACTACATTTATCTGTTTTCTTATGGGGATGCAGACACATCCTACAGAGTGAGTGTGGGGGTCAGAGACAACACAAACCTAGCAGGAGTCTCTTCTCTCCTTCCTTTCTGGGAGGATTGGGGTTGAACTCATGTCATCAAACTTTGCTGCATGTGCTCTTACCCCCCGACCCAAGAAGTCTCGCCAGCCTCATGGCAAATCTTCATTCTAACACTTACTAGGTGGGTGGCCTATCGTGTTTAGTGATTCATTCCCCAATTTCCTATTTGTAAGGTGCAGATAATCATATTCTTTTTCTTCTGAGACATGGAAATAGAATAAGACCAGGTGAAGCAGGTATAGCGGTTTCTCTCACTATGGCTCACTTAATTTTGTTGCACTGTTCTTACTGTTACTGTCACTATTAATGCTGCTGCTACTGCCTGTTGAAACAGTACCAAGAGAGACAGGATGGGCTAGTAGACGAGAAATCTGAATCCTTCAGTGAAAGGCCAAGCAGAATGAACTGGTCAGATACTTCTGGGCATAAACACTATCAAGTAGGACTGGGATAAGCATGTCAGAGGAAGAACACAGGTCAGGAAGTTACTTTAAATCTGGAAAGGGGGTTCAATCAGAGGAAAAAAACTAAGCACTGATCATAGAACCAAACTTTAATGGGGAGTAAAAAAAAGAAACAGAAAATAAACCAGCACAATTTATTGGAATAAAGACAAAAAAACATACAAGACAATATTACAAGGAGATATATATCCAATAAAAAATAATAATAAAAATAAAAAAATAAAAAAAGAAAGAGATATATATCCATTCTTTCCTGCTCCCTTTTAAAGCCATTACTGACTTTTATTGTACAGTCATCCATCTATAGAACAAGGAAGAGGAATGTCTAATCCCACAGTGCAAAACCCTGTTCATCTTTAGACTGGGAGTTTCTCTTTCCTATTCTGGAACTGAAGCACAATTAATAAAAACTCAGAGAGAGAAATTAGGGTCCAACCTGAAGATCCAAAAAGCAAAACAGCTCTTACCTCAACTTCAGTCTAAAAATGGTGATCCTGTCTCCAGGAATCTCAGAATGAGACTGAGTTTGAGAGCTATCTCCTACAGTTTCATAATTCTCTTTAGATCTGGAATTAAAGGTGCACACCACTACCACCGGTTTCTATGGAAAACTAGTGTGGCTACTGGGATTAAAGGTGTGTGTCATTGCTGCCTGGTCTGTAAGGCTGGCCACTGTGGCTGTTTTACTTTCCTGATCCTCAGGCAAGTTTTAGCTATTAAAATACAAGTGAAATGCCACCACATTTCTCCTTTTTGTCTAAAATAAAAAGAATGCTATAAAATATAAGAAAATCTATATACAATAAGTATAATAGCTATATATAATATATAGGCAATAAATATACCAACAATATCTAGTCCATTTGCATTTGACAAATTCAGAGAGAAAATATTCCATATTTATCCTACCTTGTTGAGTCCAAAGTCTTGTACTTAATTTACTTTCTATCATAATTTGCTTTCTGTGAAAGGTAAACAAAGGAAACTACAACTATCTAGTCTTCAACTCCCCCAGAGACCCAAGAAGGAGATAATATGAACTAAGTAAGCAGGTAGTACAAACAAGTGACTTCCAAAAAAAATGTGAGAAATGACAGAAACAGATGCTGCATGGACAGCCACCCAAAGTTCCTCTGCAATGCTGAGGCATCTATATTCAGCCTACAGGCCTAGCATATCCAACAGACTATCTGTGAAGCAGGATATTTTGTGTTCTGCTTGTCTAATTAGGACAGCATAATGTCAGCAGTTGAGGTAGGGCCATTTTCTTCCCCCAGTGGCTTACTTTTGCCACAAAGAAAGTAAACTCCATGTGGAGTTTCTTCCATACCCATAATCTCCTCTGAAGTATATTGGTACTGCCAGGAGCAGATATGTCTCATTGTCATAAAAAGGAGTAACCTAGGTTATTAAAACCTTTTAAATGCCATATTCTGTAGCTCTCTAAAGTGTTTGAAGATGACCTATCTATCTAAAATATAACTTTGTTTGACTTTGAAAACATACCTACAAGTTTGATTATACTAGGTGATTAACTACTAACCTATATTTTCCTATTTTCCTAAACAGTTAGTAAGAATAATTTCAAGGAATAGAAATTTGTACTATATTGTTAAATGAGTTATATAGGTACAATACCTTGAACAAGATTAAAAATGTATGTACAGTATGCTTTAACAAAATTAATCTCAAATTGGTATCAATATACAAAATTTGTATACAATATACAAAAGTCAAATCCAGTGTAAAACATTTAAAACTGATAGTTGCTTTTTTAAAAGTAGATTTAATAATCTACCTTTTAATCTTATCATATCTATATCCTCCATTTTTCTTTTCAAAGTAGATTCAATAATCTATCCTTTTATCATATAATATCTGTAATATCCCTAATCCTTTGAACAACCAAAAACCACCCATCCTACCTCTTGGGAATGTGGGCATCACATTCTTAAATTTAGTTCCTGCTATCTGGAAGTGATGGTATCTTTAGGGGATCCTGAAAGAAAAATTTGGGTTGATTGTTAAGTCCTGGGAGAGATAGCTGTATTATTCAGTCAGTGCATCATAAGAAAGTGCAGGGCTTGTCTCAAGTCCTAAGTAAAGTAGTCTGCAAGACTGGATCATCTCAATTAGCCACCTTGAAATTGTTCTGAGCAGTCTGTAGTCCAAAGCTGATCTTTAAGTGGTGCTATCAGCTGAATAGCATCATATGAACCAGGTGGAGTCATTGTTGTGGGGCACCATCATCTTCCTGGAAACTTCAAAGATTGCTATAGGAAAATTTATTGTTTACTGTGGAAAACTGAGACTGTTGTGATACAAGCTGCAGGCTACATTCCTGCAGCCCCAGCTCCCGGCTGCCTGACTAGCTTATGCCCCGAAATAATTACACGGAAACTGCATTCTTTTAAACACTGCCTGGCCCATTAGTTCCAGCCTCTTATTGGCTAGCTCTTACATATTGATCTAACCCATTTCTAATAATCTGTGTAGCCCACGAGGTGGCTTACCAGGGAAGATCTTAACCTGCGGCTGTGTCGGGTGGGAGAATCATGGCGATTCCTGACTCGGCTTCTTTCTCCCACCGTTCTGTTCTGTTTACTCCACCTACCTAATTTTATATCCTATTAAAGGGCCAAGGCAGTCTCTTTATTTAACCAATGAAATTAACACAAAACAGAAGACTCTCCCCCATCATGAGACATAATTCATATCAAACAGGAAGTTTAATTTCAATAGACATATATTCAAAGAAAGGTACAATAGAGACAAAAATAGGTATGAGGAGAGATTTTGAAAGCAGAATCTTGATAACTTTGTCACTAGATTTTATCTTCCTTCTGTCCCTCATCAGGTGGCTCCTGATAGGAGTCAGAAACTCTGGATTTTTCTTTTAACAACAAGCTTGGATTTAGAGAAGGAGAGCCACTGTCCAATTCCAAAGCCAGCTTTGACTTTTAAGTGAGTCACAACTACCATTATACTAAGGAGTAGGGAAATATGTATATTTAGGTAATGAGACTTTACCCTGTAGAAGATATTGATATCATAAGTCAAATTTCTCTTTGTTTGGTGAGTCTGGATAGCTATCTTTTCTTCTTTAGGCATCTAGATGTCCAAGGTCTCTTTACTTTTTGAAGACGGGCATTTTCCCGCAAAGACAAAAACAAAACACTGCCGCAACCCTTATGAGGTTTCCTTACAACCTGCAAGATTGTCACCTCTGTGGATGAGTTGTCATTTCTCTTTATCAAGAGGTTTCTCTTTTCAAACCAAATCTTGATTAATTTTGATGGTATCCATAGCTTTTCTTCTCCTGTGGAATCAAGAGCAAAACCCATTCCTTGATGTAGCACATCTCCTGGTTTCCATTCTGAGGTCAACACATCTTTGAAATATACCAGCTGATTTAATTCAGAAGTTTTTTAAATTACCCATTCTCTCTCTCTCTCTCTCTCTCTCTCTCTCTCTCTCTCTCTCTCTCTTTCTCTCTCTCTCTCTCCTTTTTCTCTCTCCCTAACTATTGTTCCTTTCTCATTATCATTAAAAATTCAAGGTTAATAAAGCACCATGCAATCTATTTCTGGGGGTTCTTTTTATCCCTTGCTGTTTGTTTACCATATCCTTTATAGTTCAATCCGATCTTTCTATTACTACCTGACTTGTAGGATTGTGTGGTATACCTGTAATAAGCTTTATAGTATAATAAGCAAAAAACTGTTTAATTTTCTTAGAGACATATGCTGGACCACCATCTGTCTTTATTTGTGCAGGTATACCCATTATGACCATAACTTCTAATAAATGCATAATTACTGAATCAGCCTTTTCAGTGTTCAATGGGTATCAATGGTGTGGTGTACATATTTTAGTTTTCCAAATTCTACAAAATGGAAAACATCCATCTGCCAGATTTTATTCCTTTGAGAACCGTTTGGGTTACTTCCTGCATGTAGTGATGTTTGGTTGTACAAAGAACAAGTATGACATCTCCTTACAATTTCCTTGGTTATTGTCATGCAATGGAAAAGTTCTCTTTTAAACCTTGCTATTGACATGATGTTTTTTATGAAATTCTAAGACCTTCAGCACATTTCCAATCAATAATCAAACAATTTCTGCATTACCTTGTGCTAGAGGACCTGGCAGACCCATATGGGATCAGATGGCTGTTATGTATATGGGATGAAGCCTATTCCTGATTATATCTTGAACCTGAATAAATAGTGAAGCCAAATCTGTATCATCTTGTATAAATTTAGTGTTTTCAATATGCAAAACAACTCTTTCAGCATATTGTGAGCCCGTAAAGCTGCTGGGTTGCAGTTGACAGTCAGGGATGTGGAAATGAGTTGAGTTGGTTACCTTGTGTATTGGCCATTGTCTTCTGATTCCAGAATATGCAGAGGTGTGGCAGATGGGAAGACAGAGGGTGCTGAACCTGAAACACAGCTTTCTTTGTATAGCTCTGGCAGACAGACCCTGGGAACTCAGCTACCATCTTCCATTATTTCATTTTCTAAACACGTGTCTTAGCTCCTCAAACCTGTGTCTAGAATGGTGCTTGCAGTTTCCTGTTTCTTCTAATAGGCTCTAAGAGCCCTGAGATCAGGATCATGATGGGATAGTCTTTATAAATCTCAAAATTCCACGTTAATTAGAGCTATTGATGCATATGGTCCCTATTAAACAGCAAGCCTTGAAAAGAAAGAAAATCCAGTCTAACTATCTTAGATTCCTCAAGATAGTGGCTTGGTCGTAGTTGGTACTTAAGAAATAATTCTCAACTTGACTTGGTGTTTAAATGACTGAGTAATGAATGAGCAGCAGATACTGTGCAAAGTCTGATAGCAGGCCCAGGAAACATTGCTGTGTAACAGAACAGCCTTATGTCCTGGCCAACTGATTCAGACATGGGGAAATCAAAGTTTTGCAGGCTGTGGTCATTTCAGAAAAGGGACCATTCCAGCCATTTCCTAAAACTAGTCCTTCAAGATGGTGAAATGGAAAATGAAACTCCAGAATTTTAATGAGCTTGTTTGGAGCACAAACATTAGCCACTAAGTGGCACTTTTATTAGTCATGGCTCTAATGTGGGAAGGCACTGGGGTCCAAAATTCTTCTCTAAGTATATAGACTGAATTTTAGTTTGAAAATAAGTACATAAAAATAAAAGGCCTTTATTAATGTCAATTGTGATTATTTGAAGGAGAATAGCCCCAAAGATTCCTACATTTGAATGCTTGACTCCCCGTGGGTAAAGTGTTTGGGAAGGAGGGGGAGATGTGGCCTTGTGGAAGGAGATGTGACATTGGGGATAGGCTTCGTGGCTTCAATATCTCACACCAGGCACAATTCTTGCTCTTACTCCATCCTGTGGATCAGATAGAAGCTCTCAGCTACTTCTCCAACACCATGCATGCCATGCTCCCGCCATGAAGATCATGAATCCATTCTCTGAAACTGCAAACAAGTCCCCAGTTAAATGCTTTCTTATAAAAGTTACTTTGGTATGGTGCCTCTTCACAGCAATAGAACAGTAACTAAGACTAATTAAACTTACTCTGTGTTCATACTCTGTTATTACTAATATTACTGTCATGTATTACAATTCACTAATACAATACTAAGCTAGATTATATGCTAAACTTTGTCAAAACACTTTTCCACAGTGTGATTCTGGGGAGTTTTAACAAATGACTGTGGAACCCTGAGCTCCACCCTATGTCCACAAAATCTTGGGAATCCACTTTTAATAATTTCCCGGGGGCTTCTTGTAGAATCTTTTCCATAGGACACAGTTATCTCTTATGTCCAGGTTTCTATGGAAAATTCATTTGTAATTTCTAGAAAAATTCAAAGAACACCTTCCCCACATATGACGAACGTACCTTCTTACTACACGAAAGGCTCGCCACCTTTTTGTTCCCAGCAAGGTTCATAAGCTAAGAAAGAATTTCCAACAGAGCTCAGGGGAAAGGAGTGTGATCTCCAGAAGTGTGAACGAAAGGGTGAGAGACCTCAGTGGGCCGTCAGACTCCAGGAGTCAGGAGTCACATTTCACACCTGTCACCCCCGCACTCAGGTGACTAAGGCTGGCAGAGCGCGTGCTCACCGCCATTGGCTCAGTTGACTACAGGAATGCTTCTTGTGTCCACTCACTCCTCCGCGGCTGCTGTATTGGTTATCTTGTGTTGCTGTAATAAAACGGCATCACCAAGAGTAACGTAAGAAAGAGTTTGCTTTGGTTTACGGTTCCAGAGAGCTAGTGTCTGTAACATTAAGGAAGCCATGTCAGTAGGAGCAGTAAGCCGAACAATAGCATTGAACCACACACAGGAAACGGAGAACGGTCAGGACAAGGGACATGGCCATTATCTCTCAAAGCCTGTTCCCAGTGGCATTCTTAATTCCAAGTTCTCTCTCACGCACCCACACACATGGACACACACACAGAACCCCATCCAAGCTGTCTATTTTTCTACTACCTTCAAGTGATCTTGATTACAAATTGAGTACAATTTCACTCCTTTCCCAGTCTCACTACACAACTCACAGTGTTTCTGTCCCTGAAGCCTGTATCAAAATTCTGTCTGATTTCCTACTATGAGTATGTGAAATATATAAATAGGTACTGGATATATCACTTGGGGGCAAGAGCACTTGCTGCTCTTGCAGAGGGCCCAAAAGTCCCAACACTCTCATGGTTCTTCACAAACCCTCTGTAACTTCAATTCCACAATTCTTCTGGCATCCCCAAGCATAAGACATATACATGGAACACATACATACATGCAGACACTCATACACTTAAAACAAAAATAAATAAACCGCAGCTAAAAGCCTCTCCTGTCTGTATTGTCCTATCCCTTATAGATAGAATAGCCAGATTAAAAAAAAAATAGACAACTTCACCAAGTTTTTTTTTTAGTGTAATTTGTCCCAAATATCAAGGGGGCCTAGTCCCACTTTAAGATTAGCATATTATTTGTTTAATATTCGTTCTGTCTTTATTTGTGAAATCTGCTCTGGCTGGAGCGACGGGCAGCATACAGTGATCAGGTGACGTGCTCATATTTGTGCACACGGAGGTCTGCAGTGAGCGTTGTCTACACGTGAGGAAACCCAGACTCAGTGTTCTCTAGGCCTCTCACATCAGCCTCAGACGCCCTCCGAGAAGGGAAAGAACAGAAACCCCTGTCAAAAACAAAACAAATCAAAAGCCTGTTGATAGGACTTGGAAGACAAGAGCAGAGAAATGATAAGAAAAAAGTGGGGAGAGAAAAAGGGCATTTCTTACTGGATGTGGTCAAAAATGATTTTGTACTAAGCCAGGAAGGGGGGTGAATGCCTCTAACCCCAGCACTGGTGAGGCATGGAGAGATTAAGGCAGGGGTATAAAGAGTTTGAGACTAGCCAGGGCTTCATGGCAAATTGTTTTATTTTAAAAAATTAAATAAAATAAAGTTCGATCAGTTTCTGCCCTAGGTCACTTTAAAGATAGCAGTCCTCAGTGTCTGGCTAGAGGACATACCTAATTGTGAGATTCTCGCATCAGATCATTTTTCTAAGCAGCTCCTACTTCCTAGTGATGCACGTGTTGAGTGCTTCCGAAGAATAATCCAGAAACCAGCTCTGGTATTTCCTTTCTGCTGGAGAGGGGACCCATGGGAGTAGAAACACCGTAAAGCACCTTACTACCACAGAGCTACACCCTCAGCACCTTACTACCACGGAGCTACACCCTCAGCACCTTACTACCACGGAGCTACACCCTCAGCACCTTACTACCACGGAGCT
>NC_022025.1:4172804-4196006 GCF_000317375.1 Microtus ochrogaster
TCAGCACCTTACTACCACGGAGCTACACCCTCAGCACCTTACTACCACGGAGCTACACCCTCAGCACCTTACTACCACGGAGCTACACCCTCAGCCGTCGGGTTTTGTTTTTAAGACAGAGTTTCACTTTGTAGTCCCGACTGGTGTGAATATGCCTTCCTCCTACATCCCAAGTGCTGGGCTGCAGGTGTGAGCCACCATGTCTTGTTCTTTCTTATTGGAGTACTGGTTCTCCAAAGCAGGATGCCAGGGGTGAGGATGTGGGTCACCTCCAGGGCGGGGATGGGGGATTGATGAACATATATAATCTCTCTTCTTCCTCACTCCCTTTCACCCTCTCTCCTTCCCTCTCTCCATTCTCCCTCCCTTCCTCTGAATGATTCTGATTTTTTAACATGTAGGATCTAGTCTCCCTGTGCACTTTCCATCTTTATGTGGCTTTTATAATCTTTTTTACTCAATTTCTTTTTTAACAAATTTACAAATGCTTTTTTCTCATTATGTATTCTTTTAAATTTATTTTTTACATATCAAACCCAGTTCCCCCTCTCTGCTCTCCTCCTGCTTCTACCTTCCCCCTACCTCACCCCCCATTCATTCCTCAGAGAGGGTAGGGCTTCCCCTGGGAGGTCAAATAAGTCAAATAAGTCTGTCCCATCACCTTGTTGGGGCAGGACACCCCCACCCCACCGTGCCTAGGCTGAGCAAGGTATCTGTCCATAGAGAATGGGCTCCACAAGTCAGTTAATGCATTAGTGTTAGATCCTGGTCCCACTGCCAGTAGCCCTATCGTTGCCATCTGTATTCAGGGGGCCTGGTTCACTCCTATGCAGGTTCTCCAGTTGTCTGTCCAGAGTCAGTGATCTCCCACTAGCTTGGGTCAGCTGTTTCTGTGGGTTTCCCCATCAGGGTCTTGATGGCGAAAATTATTCATATAGTTGCTCCTCCCTCATTTCAAGTGTACTCCAGGATTTCTGTCCAGTGGTTAGCTGTGGATCTCTGCATCTGCGTCTATCTGTTCTTTGGAACAGGGTTCTAGCTTGCCTGGGGTTGTGGACTGTAGGCTGGTTATCCTTGGCTTTAAATCTAATTTACACTTGTGAGTGAGTACATACTATATTTGTCTTTCTGGGTCTGGGCTACCTCACTCAGGATGGTTTTTTCTAGTTCAGTCCATTTGCCTGCAAATTTAAAGGTGTCTCTTTTTTATTGCTGTGTAGTACTCCATTGTATAAATGTATCACATTTTCTTTATCCATTCTTTGGTTGTTTTTTTGGTATTCATTCACCTAGGTTGTTTCTGGGTTCTAGCTATTATGAATAATGTTACTATGAACAGAGCTGAACAAATGTCCTTGTGGTATGAGTGTTCCTCCTTTGGTATATGCCCCAAAGTGGCATTTCTGGATCTTGAGGTAGATTGATTTCTAATTTTCTGAGAAATCACCATATTGATTTCCACAGCAGCTGTACAAATTTGCACTCCCATCAGCAACAGAGGAGTGTTCCCCTTACTCCACATCCTCTCCAGCATAAGTTGTCACCAGTGTTTATTGATCTTGGTCATTCTGATCAGTGTAAGATGGTAAGTCAGACTTGTTTTGATTTGCATTTCCCTGATGACTAAAGACGCCTGTACCTAGTAAAGGTCCAAACTGTTCTGACACCACGTGTTGGTTATGACGAAAATGAGAAACAGCACTTTATGGCACTGATATTGGGGATATTGATTCCAACCAACTTGACTACCACAACTTTTATTTTTAACAGAATGCAGATAATACTATGAAAAATATACTGAATCTGGCACAAATAGTTAAGCAAACTGGTTCTTTAAAAGTTTACTGGTACTGGGCGTGAAGGCACACACCTTTAATCCCAGCACGTGGGAGGCAGAGATAGACAGATCTCTGTGAGTTTGAGGTCACCCTGCTCCTCAGAGAGAGTTCCAGGGCCAGCTAGAGCTAAACAGAAACCCTCAAAATTGCCCCCCCCCAAAAAAGCACACTGGCCTTGACCAAGGTACATCACAGTTTCCATTTTCATTTTAACATAAAAGCATTTTGTGCCTGTGGTTCTGTGATTATAACTATATTAGTACTCTTGTCAGTTTGTTCCTGAGCTTCTTTCTCCACAGTTTAATTTTTCTAAAACTCACAAAAGGAAAATAAGGATTCTTATATGGGTTCACACACACACACACACACACACACACACACACACACACACACACCAAAACCAGTAGTGAATATGAAAGTAATAAAGAATAAATTATATGTATCTGATACCCTTCGAAAGTGTCCTCTATATGTATACAATCCTAAGAACATTTAGTCAAACACATCTTCCTTGATAGTGGTATTAACTGCCTACATAAATAATTTATAAAATCGGCTCCTATGAATAGAGTTCATTTACATTGCTGCCCCTCATGAATTCCCATCACCTCCAAGGCCTGAACAGACACTGCAGTGTATCTGTCCTTGCTGATCTCTCTTAACTCTGTTTTACTTCTCCACCAACTAACATTGAAGTCACCTAGAAACTTACGAAAACACAGATGCTTGCCCCACTGTGGAGAAATGTGTTGAGTGATCTGTGATAAGACTCCAGCTTTTAAATTTTAATAAATGTCTCAGATGTCTCTGACACAAGTGAATTACACATCACATTTGGAGAAATACTGTTTAAAATGAGTAAAAGTAATTCCTAATACTTGCATATATTTTGTGACAGAATTTTTACATGGAAAAAGAACAAAATTCATTTATTTCTATTATTTTTAAATATATAATCTAGTTACTCATTTTATTCATATGTGAAGTTATAAAAACATATGAGTCATTTTTAAATGTCTACTGAATTTATTTGTAAAATAATTGGCAGAGTCACTTTCTACTTTGACTAAGAAAGTACTAACAAGTATTCTAACTTCAACTGCTGTGCTTCCAAAGATGTATACTAAATAAACAAACAAAAATAATGGCTTGATTTCTGTACCTAGTAGGTTGAAAAATAGAGAGTAGTAATATACATCGATGATATTGTCCCCTGATTCATGAAGAGTAAAAGATCCTAGAGTAAGCTCAGGGGGAGGGGATCAGCCTCCACGTCCGGAAATCCTCGAATCATGGTCAATTATTTTAGACAGTTTCATAATGTGAGCTATAGTTTCATTTAGTTCCCAAAGCCAAACTGCTTAAGTGAAATTTAGAAGCAAAGACCTTAGCTTTTATTTCTTACTCCATGCAATACACCATGAGACATTTTGCAAATCACCCCTTCTCCTATTTATACCCCCTATCAATAAGGTAGAACTAATCTTTGCCAATAACCTTGAGATTTAAAAAAGATACCATAATCATATCTCTATCAAAACTTGAGACTCCAGGAAATAAATCACTAGGTACAACTGAAAATGGAATTATCTGAAAGTTTTCCCTGTTGCAGTCTTGGTAGAGTTCATATTTCAAACATAAATATTGAAGAAGACCGTTCTTATCATTAACATTAATAAATATTTATTGAGGTGCCTATTGGGTGTTTAGTAATAATGCTCCAGTCAGCAATCTTACATCAATATTGAAATAGATTCGCATTGCAAAGAAGCATATAACTGAAAGGGTCAAAAATTGGAGAATGGCCAGATTCTCCTCTGGGGATAACGGGATTTAAGCACAAAGATTGGCTGGCCACTTGAAAACTGGACAAACATCTTAATGGCTGAGATGAGCCACTTCCTCAGTTGCCAAACCCACAGCATCACTTTGAAACTTCCTCTATAAAGTGATATCGCTGCAACCCCCAGCAGTCTTGAAGGAGTGCTCTTTCAAATGCAGGACTTGTTTCTCTGAAGCTCACAAGGCACGTGAGATCTTCGTAGCAGCTCTCTAAGCCAAGCACCCCAAAGAGATGGCAATTTTCATAAGACCTCAAGTCTCCCCATTGAGAACCCTCTATTTAGGAGTCTAGCCTTGATTTCTTGGATTATGGATTAGTTTCTTTTCACCAATTTGTAGAGATTTGGTGAAGACAGGGAAATAACCTATTGCAAAGAAATTATGCCAAGAACTCTGCGTCAAAGGCTCAAACCCTCCTTCCACCTTTGATACACCCTGGGAGCCAAGAAGGTGATGGTGATCACCTTTTTTTTCTCATCTAGAAAATGGAAAGATGAGTCTAACTTGCTTTGATCAGAAGCTTGTTACACAAAGAGACACATTTGAAAAAGTCTTTGAGAAATACCCGGAGCTGCAGCCGTGTAAGTCAGAGAAGTTGTTTCTGAGCGATGGTCACTTGTCTTCATTTTCACCTGCTGCTACACTGCCTTCCTCTCTGGGTTAGCACAGAAGGAATCCTGTATTTCCTCCCTCGGGAAAATGTCTTAAACCAAGTTTCAAATGCCTTTTGTATTCATGTTTCAAGTACTTCTAAAACTGACTTCCCCCTAGCATTTCATCTGAGCTAATAGGGTCAGATGAGCCACCTGCTGATGGATCACGGGCTCACTGACCTGACACCTGATGAGGAGCAAGGGGCGAAACCTGCCTCTTCCTACAAAGCAGGCAGGCCCTTCGCCTTTTCCTACAGACTTAGGGCCCTCTCAACGCTTTCATGCATTCTTGTAAAACGAGGCTAGCTTTGCTCAAGGGATTCGAGTTGGGATTTACCATCTCAGAAGTTTTTTGTTCTCTGTTTATTTTTTAAAACAGTTCATGTATATCTATCATAGTTCGCAAAGGGTTTCCATATTTGCTGTATATGTACAACCAGGGCAGATGGGAAAGAATAATGGTTTGACACAGTCACACCTATGTATAAATGTATATGTTTAGCACGCAATAGATGGCTGACCCAGGGTCAGATATTGAAAAAAAATCATTCTCCTGTACCTTAAAATTTTACAGCAATCTATGGTGGAAATTAAAAGAATAAAATATAAAATAAGATGCAAATTTGAGCTAAAGGAAAGTATTGTTTTACTCCCCTTTTTTCAATCCAGAAATAGTAGATGAATCCTTCACAGCAACTTGCACTGTTTTTCATAGGGAGAAAAGTAGAAAACGCTATCTAAAATCCAGAGAGATAGATTTTACAATGAGACAAAAACTTAAAATGTTCGTAACATACCCTGTGAGGTGTGTAGTGCAGTTACTCTTCATCCCTCTTTTAGATGGATAAGTGAAAAGTCAGATGCACGCTATCGTCTGGTAACAATCTAAAACAAATCCAGGTAGGTCTAGACATTCTGCACTGCATAAAACTGTTTAGTTACTAAAGGGAAAGTGGGAAACAAGATTGGAAGAAGGAGCCAAGATCATTCTGGAACAGCCGCTGTTTAGATTTGGAGAAAGCGTGTGTTTCTCTATTTTCTGTTGCCTGGTTGGCGTTTTAACCAGAGATACTTAGACTAGTCTGGTGTGTGTGTGTGTGTGTGTGTGTGTGTGTTAGATTAAAAAAGAGATAGCATATCAGTCTGGATGTTAAAAACAATCAGGAACCACAAAGTAAATTGAGCACAGTTTAATATAAAAGTATTTATAAAAAAGGATGTAAAAGAATTTGAAAAGAAACAGTACATCTGATAGAAGTACACAAGAAGAAACTGGGGGCAGAGTGTCTCCTCTTTGGGGTGGAGTTAAGACCTCACTGGAGAAAATACAGCTTCAGGCCACTGGTTAGTAGTGGCATTGGTTTTAATTCTCAAGCCATAGTTGCCAGGTAACAAGAAATAATGCTGTAAGGAGTGAGAAAGGCTGGTAGATGCCCACCCAGAGAGAACTGGGGTGTAACTACTATAGTAGACCTGGAGCACACGGTATCCACAGACAGTGATAGAAAACAGCCTGAAGTGTACATGGACCAGCATTGGAGAGTCAATGAGTGGAAGATATCACAGTGCCCCTGCCAGAGGAGGTCTGAAACATGCCGAGGCTCACATTAGGACTGCAACAAACAATCAAAGCCCCAGGTCACGGCTGCTAGTCTCAAAAGGACTGTGTATTTAGGGTACCTCTGATGACCCTAACACACACTGAGCAGCAGCAGACCCTGAATCAAAACCAGAGGATGACAAAACATAGCACAGGAACTAGGAAGCAAAAAAATGTATGTCCTCCTTGAACACCCATGACAACCACCATTACTGTTATCTACAGACAAAGCTTAACATCATTCTGACTGCCACAGCAAATGCCTGCACAGTCCTATCCATGGCACTAAGGCAGGTATCAGGATACATTTGGAGCTGGGAGGTGACTGATAACTGGATTCTTCCTTCCCTTCCTATGAACCAGAGAAATGAGGGTACAGATTGCTATTGATTGGAAGCATGATTTCGTTAAAGTCCCACAGCCATTTAGCTGAGGTCTCCATGGCCTTCACTTGGTTTCTTTAAAGAAAAATATGGCTACATTTTAAATGATAATTCCAATGTATTATCCTGGGTCACCCTCAGGCTTTTTGCTTCTCCCTTTCTTTGAGGGAAAACAGATAGGACAAGGACACTGCGGGGGAGGGGGAGTCAGGGAAGACAGCCATGTGGAGAGGGTTTCTGTTCCAGCACTCCCTCATAGACCGGGACTTTGAAAGCACGAAGACTTCAGTTAAAAACAACTTCTGATCCCCTAAGTGACTGATCCTCTTACCTGGTCAACAAATACTTTGGCTTCAAGTAGCTGGATCAAAATACGTGGTCTCTTCAAGCTTAGTCTCACTCACTTAGAGGATGAAAGAGACCAAAGGGAAAGGGGGGATTAGGTAGACAGTCTTCACAAAGCCAGCACTGCAGAAAAGCATGTTCTTGCTCATAGTTTGTAAACACACGACTGTCTTGTGTAAGCTTCTCCACCCAGAACGTATTTACATGGATTTTGAGAAACTCTTTAATGTTTAGTGTTCTAAAGAACTCTAATGAGGGAGCGAAGACCAAAGGAGGAAAATGAAAACAAAATCGTATAAAACCTTGAGTTCTCCCCCTCACATGCAACGCACTGTTCTGTTCACAAGCCATCAGACCATCCATTTTCTTTCCCTTTTAAAGTAATTCATCTTTTACTCTATGCGTATATCCTTAAATTTTATAATACATACTAATTAAAGATCATCTTATTATCCAATGAATCAATATCATTTGATATTGTTGATCACTCACTCCTTCTAGGACATTCAATAATATCATGCTCTCTTCTGACCTTGCCTTCTACCATAGGCCCCTTCTCTCTTTACTCTGCTCATCCATGTCCTCAGTCACAATTCTGTGCTTTCACTTCCCACCTACACTGAAGATGTGAATCTATTCTGAAACCTACCCCTTCCTTCTAAACAGCATATCCACTGTGTTGGTTTGAAAAAAAAATAGTCCCCATGGGAAGTGGCACTATTAAGAGGAGTAGCTTTGTTAAAGTAGGCATGGCCTTATGGGAGGAAGTGTGCCACTGTGGAGGTGGACTTTGAGGTCTCCTAGGCTCAAGCTAAGCCTAGTGTGGCAGTTTACTTCCTGCCACCTTCAATTCAAGATGTAGAACTCTCAGCTCCTTCTCCAGCGCTATGTTTGCCTGCATGCCACCATGTCCCGCTATGACTGTAAGGGACTAAACCTCTGAAACTATACGCCAGCCCCAACTAAATGTTTTCCTTTATAAGAGTTGCCATAGTCATGGTGTCTCTTCACAGTAGTAGAAACCCTAAGACACTCACATATCCAACTGACTATAAACACAATCTGAATACTCCCATCCACCTCATAACTAGTAAGTAAAAAGCTAAAGCATTAATTTTACTCCCAACTTCTTTCTGTTTCATTTTTTAATTCAGAAAATGGCACTATCTTCTCCCAGCCATTAAGCTAGAAACAATAAAAAAAAAAAACCACACTCCTTATTCATCCTTCCCTCTGTACTCCTGCAGAAAATTTTGTGCTTTAAATATTTCTGAAATCTAACCTACCCCTCTCTAGTCTTCCTGAAACTCCACTAACATATGTCAGATTCTACCATGCAATGCTCCTTCCATACATTTCTCCACACATCAAAGACACTCTTATAAACTAGAAGTCGCCTCATTTAATTTCATGGCGAGAAAAACTAAGGTCCCAACTTAGCACAAGGTCTCATATCCTGTCCAGCCTGTCTCTTTACACTGACTTCCATCTTCTGTCACCAGTGTCTCCTGTCTCTAAGCTTTTGTACATGATGCTGATGCTGCACACCCTTCCTCCTTCTGTCTAAACCCTTGCATCCAAGCTACTCCTGCGTATGCAATGACTAAATGCTCCCTTCCAGGAAGGTGTCCTTGGACCCTCTGATTTGTGCAGCAACCTATGCTGGGGCTCCAGAGGATTCTATGCTCCCCTCAACCTAAGCACGTGTCGCACATCATTTTTCCTTAACTATTTTTTAAAATCTACTCAAATGTATAATTTGATTCTCCAACCTAAATGTAAACTTCAATATAATTTGACGAGAACATTAGTTGTTTAACCACAACCATAACCAAGATATAGGTCGTTTCCATGAGGCTTCAAATCTCTTCATTGTTTAAAGCCAATCAGTGTTCCCCGTGTGCCTCAGACTAATTCTGAGCTGCTATCACCATGCTTTTGACTTTCTCTGAAATACTATGAAACAGAGTCATACAGTCCATAGGTGCTTAGTGCAGCTCTTCACCAAGGCAGAATGCTTCTGAAACTCCCCATGTTGTGTAGCAGTAATCCACAGTTTGTTGTTTCTCTCTTTTCCTTCTTGCTATTTGAATGCATGCAGTGTGCATATGTATTAGGCTTATGGGTGAAGCACATGGGCCTGTGGAGGTCTAAGGTCAATGTTGGGATGCCTCCTTGATTGCTCTTCTGCCTTAGTTTTTACCTGAGGGAGAGTCTCTTAGGCACACCCAGAGTTCTCTGATTGGCTAGTCTCTCTAAACAGCCTGCTCTAGGGACTTCCTGTTTCTCTGCCTTACAGGTGAATTACTAAGCCCACCTGTTATTTACATGGCTTCTTGGGAACTGAACTCCTTTTCTGGTTGTATGACGAGCCCTTTACCCACTGAGCTGTTCTATGTTTGTCTAGCATTCTATAACGATGCACCAATTTATTTATGTACTCATCTGCTGTTTTTAAAATGTTTGCTTCCTGTTTGGGACTATTAGAAGCAAAGCAGCCACAAAAAATTTGCTTTTAGCATCTTTGCACACACACATGACGCAGGAGGTGGAAGCAGGCTGGGTTACACAGCAAGACACTGTCTCGTATATTATTTTTAATCATTGTGTCTAAATAGTACCTCTGCTTTCTTTATTTCTTTTGTTTGTTTGGAGACAGTGTCTCACTGTGTGGCACTGATTGGCCTTGAGATTATCATCCCCCTGCCTCTGCATCCAGAATGCTGCATTGTACAGTCATGTGCTGCCATGCTTATCTATGTTTTTTGCCAAAACATGCTCTCCTTTTTTTTTAAAATCCATATGCTCACTTTAGGATATAGGCTTCATAAAGTTTAAAACTACCTCTCATTAATTTTAATTCCTCTATAGTTTAGAAACTTTTCTGGAATTTGTAGAATATGTCTATGTCTATCATAGTACAGACAGAAATCAACTCTACTACTTAGCAGCTGACAATAAGTGCACAACAAAGCTAACACCCTGCTGATGTGTAGGTTCCAGATGATGGCTCCACTAATCCACACACTTAGTTAATCCTGAGCTTATCATAAATACCGAAGTTGGCAAGAATGCAGCCAATGTAGTCCAGACCATAGTGGCAGAGAGTAAGGAAAGATGGGGCTGTAACTCAGGCCTATTATAAAACAGCACACTCCAAAGCACTGATCCCTGGAAGGAAACGCCCCCAGGAGATTTAGTAATTCACACAGAAATTTGGGATTCTGAATAAGGTCAAAGGAAGGTCATGGGTTTGTTTTTAGACATTCTTGATAAAGGTGATGAGAATGTTTGGCAGGAGTCACAAATGCGGACTTGGAGCTTAGTGAAGGGTTGGGAGACGTTGAGTGCTCCTGAGTTATTGAGAAGGCAAAGAAAGCTGTGGCTTTAGGAACAGATAATGGCAAAATTAGAGCATATGAAAAGGAATATGTGGCGAGCCAGCTTTAAGAGGAAAAATAAAGGACAAAATACTCCGAAAACTGCAGAATCTGCAGCATCCAGGAAGACTTCAGAGCAGAGGGTTTCAAGAAGGCATTAGCCACTACCACAGCCTCAGAAAAACCAGGGAAAACTGACCATCCTTGTCTGGGGATCAATGATGAAAAACAACAAATCCTTCACGACTGACTCAGAGAGAAGGAAGGGCTTTAGCAGCTTCACAAACAGACTTCATGTCAACAAAACACAGTAGACGAGGGAAAAAGTGACCAGGAAGTTAGCTAGACAGTGTGGGGACCTCAAGAAGTTCCAAGTTTATCAGAAAAATATAGCCTCTGTTTCTCTGATGTCTGCTGTTGCTTACAGAAACCACTCCTTGAAGTTGAAAACCATTCTGAATACACTTCGTTTTGTGGATTTGGAAGCAGCGCCCTAGAGAGAGTTTAGTTTGAAAAGGAAAGTTGCCAAAAAAAAAAAAAAATCCCAATGGCATAAGAAGCTAAATATAATCTTTCCTTTTGATGGCTCCCACTGGGCATCCTCTGAAGCCGCAATCAGGAGCTTCTAATTGATAAAGCTTTGATATTATGAAAGGTCACCGTGGATTACTCAGGCCTGTTGTGAAACACACTGTGCTCTTTTCTCAAGCATTAGCAATTAAGGACAATAAATAATAGCGCGATTCACCCTTTTCAGAAGCAGAGCAGCACCTTGAAGCCCCTTACCTGTAGTGAATAGCCACTGGAACTGGCCGGTATTAGAAAGACTTTCCGTTTGCTTTCTGTGGCATAGCCAAGCTTATTTCTGAGATACACTTGACCCACCCACCCCCAACATACCCATTTACACTGGAGGCCTGCTTATATTCCCCCACACGGTAAGAAAATTGCATTTTAAAATAAACACGCTGTTTAATATAATAATAAACACCGTGTGTCTGAGACCCCCTCCACTTTTGTAAATCTCTCTGATTAAATTATTCCTCCTGTTAAGCAAGACCTTTCATTGTCTTAATGATTTATTTTAATTCAGTCCAACTGGCGAGAGGGACTTAGTGACACTCTGCTGTGACACGTCTCCTTCCCAGTCCAGTTCTGCTTGCGGTAAGTGTGCTACAGTCCCTCCACTGGCAGCCAAGGAAACCCCATACAAAAGCAGCATTTATTTGCAGTTCCAACAGAGCCAAGTCATACATATGCTCTTTGACAGTCTGCAGTGTCTGTTCTCCAGCATTCATCTGGAGCTGTTATTGGAACCATTAAAATTATTTTTTTCCAGTTTTTAGAGGCCCGAGACACATTAATTTATCCTGATGGATGGTATGATGTGCTCATGTAAAAGAAAAACAAGTGTTACATAAAACATGGCCAAGCTGCCAGCCACCCCTTTTACGTTCCCTCTGACTCTAATGTTTAATTTATGTTCTCAGTTGAAAATGGCAAGCAGTAAAAAGAAAAAAATAAGAATAACTCTCCCATTTTGATTTAGTCTTTAGTTTTCACAACCTTTATCACACTGAGCAATGCCATTTTTGATCTGAAGTAAGAGTGAAACTTTTGCTTCCACCCAAAAGTAAACACAGATGGTCCGATACTGGCAGAGGGCTTTATGACCAAATGCCTAGGTTAAGCAGGCCTATTCTGCGCCATATTTCACTAAATATGGCCTGTCTTGAAGTAGGCAGGCTCTCCTTGGAGGAGCCAGTCTTTATCTTTATTTAACACAGAGTGCGTGGCTTGTCTGTCACCATAAAAGATGTTACCTTCTTTGTACAGAGTCATCCATGAGAGCTGAAGAACAGGGTGGCCCTCTTCAGCCCAACCAGACGAACCCAACTGACAAACAGAGGCATCCAAGGGTCCTTTTCAGTCTATTGTAGGACTGTTAGAAGCATTCTGCTATAGAAACAATGTTAGACACAGTGGTTCTTTTCTTAAGGAAAGGCATAAAAGCCTGCTTCACCCTCTGCATAGTTACACTAATAATTTAATAGGATCCAAAAAACCTTGTGCTAAAAATACCATAATCAGACAGTATATAATATGCTTCTGTGAGAATTTATTGACGATTCTACCCTTTTTTATACTTGTAGTATTTCTTTCTGGCAATATCTCCCAGAGTTCCTCTTTCAAATCTCCTTTGCCATTGGGTTGCAGTTCAGTGCAAAGCCAAATGCAAGCCAGTGGTGTTAGCCACTGTCACCTGGAGCGAGGACATTATGGTTTCTGTCCAGAATGTCCTGCAAAGACCTGTGTATTGATGTCTTGTCACCAGCCTGTGGCACTATTGGAAGCTACAGGAACTTCAAGAGGTAGGCACAGTGGAAGAAACTGAGTCCAAAATACCAGGTAACCTTTCTTTCTCTTTGTTTCCCAGTTGCCGTGAGGCAAACACGCCTCCTCCACTGCACTCCAGCCGTGACGGCCTGGGCTTCCACAGGCCAAAGCGCCAGGCTCCAGGGGCCATGGAAAAAACCATGAGTTCATTCTCTCAGGGATTTTGTCACAATGATGGAAAACTAACTAATACATGGAACTTCAGGATTCGCTCAAGGGATAATAGAGGGCTGGGTCTGAGAAGTGAAGGTAGGAAAATGAGTCTAGGAAGAAGTGAGGACACACTATGCTGTCAGCAGACACGACACACCGGTTGAGCTTCTGCATCACCTTTCCTGTCTCCCATCAGTCCCAGCTGTTCCGATTCCTCTTCACCTTCTGCTGCCTTCAATTACTTTTACAAAGGTTTTCCTCTGCTTTCTGGCTGGCCATGCTACAGACCAACAGCCTCAGATTGCTCCTTTCTTCCTCGGCTTTCTAAACAGTGCTGCAGCTGCTAACAAAAGAAACCAAGAGATAAAAGAGCTCTCCTAAACTCACTTGCCACAGCCTCCTTTGTTTTGTTTTTTTTCAATTTAGATTAAGTTGAAAGAGACAAGTGTACAACCGGATGGTAATGAAAGGTTTTGAATGACTGAATGAAATATGAATTTGTTTTACATATAGCCAAGGGAATTCACATTAAGCAGAAATGTTCTACTTGGGGGGATATATATCATAGATATTTATGTATTTATCTATTATGTATATATATTAATTATATATATACCTTCATAATTGCTATAATATAATATTTAATTATATATGTTTTATATATGTGTGTATATATATATATATATCACACGTGTGTGTGTGTGTGTGTGTGTGTGTATTATCACAACACCCGGAGAGATCAAGATATTACAACTTGTGTTTAGAAGTCCTTCCTCTTATCATACATACTCTAAATTGGAGGCAGGGTGGTGATGTGGGCTTCCCCTCTGCATGCTATGAATATGTTTTATTATCATTGATTAATAAAGAAACTGTTTTGGCCTATGACAAGGCAGAATATAGTCAGGCTGAAAGAGATATAAAGAGAGAGTAAGCAGAGTCAAAGAGACGCCGTGTAGCTGTCGAAAGAGGTAGGCACCATGTAGCTGCCCAAGAAGCAAAAGGTAACAAACCATGAGGCTCATGGTAAAATACAAAATAATAGAAATGCGTTAATTTAAGATGTAAGAGTTAGTTGATAAGAAGCCTGAGCTAATAGACCAAACAGTGTTGTAATTAATATAGTTTCTGTGTGATTATTCCGGTTTGGGCAGCCGAGAAACGAGCAAGCAGTCTCCACTTACAGGGTGGTGTCCTGTGAGTGGTAAATCATTGTTATTCTCATGCCATCCTGTACACAAAAGTGATGCTCTTTGCCTAAGACCAATATCCCATTCAACATTGGACCACACCATTCCTCTGTCCCAGATCATTTGCATCAGCTTCTGTGACATTTATAAATGCTCATCATCCACAGCACCATGTCCCAGCTCAAAGGGAAGAAGGATGAGCTTCACAACTCCCCAGGCTGCCTCCTAACGTGGCCTGTTATCTCTGAAAAGGACTCTTAACGTGGCTGACAATTCTCTGCTCTCCTCCACAAACCCCAGTATCTCCCACACCACCCTTCCTCAGAAACTTCTAAACTGAGAAATATCTGCATGGTGGACTTTTATTCAGGGACTGAGAACCCTCCGCTTCAGTCCTCACTGTCTTATAAGTCTATCTCGTAGAGGCTGCTTACAATAGACTGGAGGTAGGAAGCCTAGAACCACAGCATGCTTTTCTGGGAATGGTGAAAAGAAGGAAACCCTGCATCAAGTAACTACACCCTGCCTTGTGTATTTCAGAACTGCCAGTCTCGGCCCTCCAATTGTTTCGTAAGTCAGCTGTAAAGTCTTTGAGATGTAGGTAGGAGCAAAGACATGGGGGGATTCCACAGAGAACACACCAGGCACGAGATAGCCTATCAAAGCTGAGGGTGAGAATTATACAGCCCGCAATTTTCTTCTCAAAATTCTTTTCTGTTGTAAAGCCAGCATTTAAACAAGCTTACCACATTCTAAGCAGGACAATAAATGATTAATGTGGATTATTTTAGCAAATTCTCACAAGTCACTAAAATATGCTATATTCCCAGTTTATAGGTGGAAAAAAAATTTGACTTCATTTTCAAAAAGGAAAGAAATCATATGAATTTATGGGTACAAAGAGTTTATAACTATAAAAAGAATATTAAAAAATAAATCAAGGCAGGAGAGCTAGCTCAGTTAATAGTATTTATTGCCAAGCACGAGGGCCTGCGTTTGATCCCCAGAAGCCACATAAAAAGAGTCAAACATAATGGCACGTGCTTGTGAGCCCAGCACTGGGGAAAGGAAGACAGGCAGGGCCCAGGGGCTCTCAGCCATCCTGCCAAGCTAGACGGTGAGTGTCAAGTGTCAGCCAGGGGTTTGTCTCCCCACCAAAAAAACAATACAAACCAGATAGATGTTCCTGAGGAGCAGCACCCACAGCTGACTTCTGTCCCACACATCCACACACACACACTCGTGCACACCCACATGTTCACACCCACCCGTGCACACCCACATGTTCACACCCATCCGTGTACACCCACACGTCCACACCCACACGTCCATGCCCACACATCCACAGTCACGCTTGCATACTGACCCTACAGCAATTTTTAAAGAGCATAAAGCATAAGCTAAATTACAATATTATAATGCAGGCCAAATCCCTCCCCTCAGAGCTCGGAATCCTGCCGAGTAGGAGACAGAAAGAGTGTAGAAGCCAGAGGGCTTGGAGGACATCAAGGAAACAAGGCCCTTTAAATTAGCAGGATCAAAGTATATTCGAACTCATAGAGACGGCGGCAGCATGCACAGGGCCTGCACAGGGCTGCACCGGATGGACACAGCCCCATCCCTAACCCAGAAGCCATCTCCAATTGACAACACTTGCAAATGGAAATGAGTTTCTCCAAGGCAGCCTCACCGGGGAGACAAACTGTCTTAAGGGTAGGCTGCAGGCCCGGCAGTACACAGTCAGCAGCGAACCAGTTCGGCGGCATCTTCAGAGCTTGCTTGTCTCATAAAGTCATGCCAGGGCTTTTTAAAATCTTACTTTTTATTCATTCTTATTGTTTATTTTTCTGCATTTTTACCATAAGGGTCCTTTGGTTACACAGTTAAGGCTTCCAGTCTAGTGATCTTACGTTTATGGCGTTCCTGGGTATATGGATAAGAGGGTCTCTGTGTCTATACCTGCTTCTTGTGCTTTTTCTTCTCTTTCCTTCTGGTGTTTTGCTTTATTTTGTTGCTGCTATTGGGTTTTTTTTTCTGGTATATTAGTTTTTTGTTTTATCTATATTTTGCCTTATTATTCATCCCTTAGAAGCCTGTTGTTTTCTAACGAGAGACAGAAAACAGGTTGGTCTGGATGGGAGGGGAGGTGGGGAGGAAGTGGGAGGAGGAGAGGGAGAGGAAACCATAATCAGGATATACTCTATGAGAAAATGTCTATTTTCAATTAAAGGAGAAAATATTTAAAAAAAAAAAACAGGCTGACAGTGTCAAGTACAACCAAATGTTACAGGGCCAACTCTACTTGAAGAGTTCTAGTTTTAGTAAGAGACCGCACTCAGATTTGAGACTGCACTCAGACAGCTGGACTTGGCTTATTTTGTGAATGAGAGGCCATCGTGTGACACTGTGAGGGTGAAGCCTGACTCTGTTGCAGACCTCAAGATGTCGCAGACGCCAGAGTCATGGATTCCCACCAAGGAAAGCTGCAGACTGGGTGTGGAACGCGCCCAAGAGAGAGAAGTGTGTTACAGTCAACAAAGCAGAAAGGAGCTGGGGATCTGAAGGGTGCTTTGACGTCAGACACGGAGATGCAGAGTTTGGAGTTTGCTCTGCTTGGTTTCAGTCTTGTTTTGGTCCAGTACTTTCTCACTGTGCTCCCTTTCCTTCCTTCTGGGATGGTAATATACAGTCCATGCCATTGTATGTTGGAAGTATATGATTTGCCCTTTTATTTTGATTTTATAATGGGTTGTACTTAAGAGATTGCCGTGAGTCTCAGAAGAGATTTTGAACGCTGGACTTATAAACATTGTACTGTAGTAGCCTCAGAAGAGATTTTGAACGCTGGACTTATAAACGTTGTACTGTGGTAGCCTATGAGGACTTTTGAAGTTGGACTGGATGCATTTTGCATTATGCTATGGCTATACGCCTATGGGGATTAGGGAGTAGAATGTGGTGGTTTGAATAAGAATGGTCCCCACAGGCTCATATATCTGAATGCTTAGTCACCAGGAAGTAGCACTATTTGAAAAGGAATAGAAGATTAGGAGGTGTGGCCTTCTTGGAGAAAATGTGTCATAAGGGTGCTCCAGCACCATGTGTACTGCAATGTTCCCACTGTGATGAAAATGGGCTAAACCTCTGAAACTGTCAGCACACCCCAAATCAAATGCTTTCTTTTATAAGGGTTGCTTTGTTTGTGGTGTCTCATTTAAACAATAACTAACACCAATGCTTCTTAGACTATTCCATAAAATAGATAATACGAAAAAATTCTACAAAAAAATATATAAGCCCTCATATAAAAACCATATAAACACACACAATACATGCATATATGCATGTATGCATACATGCATACACGCATACATACATACATACATACATACATACATACATACATACATACATAGTATTAGAGGGTCTAGATATGCCTCAGCAGTTAAGAGCTGTTCTTGCAGAGGACCTAAACTAGGTTCGGAGCATCCACATCAAAATGCTCACAACTGTCAGTAACTACAGCTCTAGGTAACTAAAGCTGCCTTCTGGTCTCAGTAGGTACCTGCACATTGTTAAACACACTATAACCTGTTTAGAGTTTTTTCTGTCTAAACCTGATATATGTGTGTGTATAATTTATTTTACTTTTAATTAAAAATAAATAATAGCCAGGTACAATGGTGCATACCTTTAATCCCCGTACTTTGTAGGCAAAAATAGCCAGATCTCTGTGAGTCTGAGGCCAGCCTACTCTACATAGTTCCAGGACAGCCAGAAATACATAATGAGACCCTTCTTTAAAAAGCAAAATAATAGTAATAACAGTCTTTAGAAGTATAGACCAATGACTCTGATAAACATATGTCCCAATATTCTCCATAAAATACTTGCAAATGAAATTTAAAATAATAAATTTGGCTTCATTTCAGAGACACAGGGTTGATTCTGTAAGTGCAGATCTATAAATGTAGTGCATCACAAAAGTGAACCTGAGGGCAAAAATCACAGGATCATCTCAGTAAACCAGAATAGGCTATTGACAAAATCCAACCTACCCTAATGATAGAGAGCTCTAGAGATAAATTATATTTTATTATACATACCAATCCAAGTTCCCGCTCCCTCCCCTCCTCTATTTCCCTCCACTTACCCCCACCCTACCCCCCCATCCACTCCACAGAGAGAGTAAGGCGCATTGCTTTGGGGAAGAAGGTCCAGCCCTCCCTACTATATCTAGGTATTCATCCAAAGAGAATAGGTTCCCAAAAAGCCAGTACAAGAATAGGGATAAATCCTGGTGCCACTACCAGTGGGCCCTTAGTCTGCCCCAGCCATGCAACTGTCAACCACACATAGAGGGACTAGTTTGGTCCCATGCTTTGTCCTTCCCGGTCTGGCCGGAGTTGGTAAGCTCCCATTAGCTCAGGTAGACTGTTTCAGTGGGTGAACCCATCATGGTCTTGACCTCTTTGCTCATATTCTTATTCCTTTCACTCTTCAACTGAACCCTGGGAGCTCAGTCCAGTGCCCTAATACAGGGCTCTGCCTCTGTTTCCATCAGTAGCTGGATGAAGGTTTTATAGTGATAGTTAAGATATTCATCAGTCTGACTACAGGGCAAGGTCAGTTGGGCACCCTCTGCTCTACTGCTTAGGGTCTTAGCTAGGGTGATCCTTGTGGATTCCTGGGAATTTCTCTATAGCCAGGTTTCTTGCTAGCCCCATCATGGCTCCTTCAATCAAAATATCTCTTTCTTAGCTCTCATCTCTGTCCTTCCTCCTTCTCGACTATCCTGTTCCTTCAAGTTCTCCTCCCCCCTTTCCTTCTCCCCTCATCTTTCCTTTCCACCCTCCTTTCTCCCTCCCCCACCCCCATGCTCCCAATTTTGTCAGGCCATTGTGTCTATTTCGACTTTCCAGGTAGATCTATATGTTTTTCTTAGGGTTCACCTTGTTTCTTAGCTTCTCTAGGATCATGAACTATAAGCTCAATATCCTTTGTTTATAGCTAGTATCCACTTATGAGTGAGTACATACCATATTCATCTTTTTAGGTCGGGGTTACCTTGCTCAGGATGGTGTTCTCTAATCCCATTCATTTGCATGTAAATTTCAAGTTTCCTTGTTTTTTACAGGTGACTAGTATTCTAATGTGTAAATGTGCCATACTTTCTTTATCCACTCTTCGGTTGAGGGGCATCTAGGTTGTTTCCAGGTTCTGGCTATTACAATTAATGCTGCTGTGAACATAGTTGAACAAATGTCTTTGAAGTATGTTTGTGCATCTTTTGGGTATATGCCCAAGAGTGGTATTGCTGGATCCTAAGGTAAGTTGATTCTCAATTTTTTGAGAAACCACTATACTGATTTCCAAAGTGGTTGTACAAGTTTGCATTCCCATCAGCAATGAATGTGTGTTCCCCTTATTCAATATTCTGTCCCACATAAGCTATCATTGGTGTTTTTGATCCAAGCCATTCTGACTGGTATAAAATAGTATATCACAGTTGTTTTGATTTGCATTTCCCTGATGGCTAAGAATGTTGAACATTTCATTAAATGTCTTTTGACCATTTGAGATTCTTCTGTTAAGAATTGTCTGTTTAGTTCTGCATCCCTTTTTTAAATTTGGTTATTTGGAATTATGATATCTAATTTCTTGACTTCTTTATATATTTTGGAGATCAGTCCTTTTTCTTGTGTGGGGTTGGTGAAGATCTTTTCCGATTCAGTAGGCTGCCTTTTTGTCTTATTGACTGTGTCTTTTGCTTTACTGCAGCTTCTTAGTTTCAGGAGGTCCCATTTATTTATTGTTGTTCTCAGTGTCTGTGCTACTGGGGTTATATTTAGGAAGTGATCTCCTGTGCCCATGTGTTGCAGGCTACTTCCCACTTTCTCTTCTAACAGGTTCAGTGTAGTCAGATTTATATTGAGGTCTTTAATCCTTTGGACTTGAGTTTTGTATATGGGGATAGATATGGATCTATTTTCATTCTTCTACATGTTGATATCCACTTATGCCAGGCCAGTACCATTTGTTGATGTTTTCTTTGTTTCATTGTAAAATTTTAGCTTCTTTGTAGAAAATAAGGTTTTCTAGGTGTGTGAATTTTATTCGGGTCTTTAATTCAATTCTATTGGTCAATCTATCTGTTTTTATGCCAATACCAAGCTGTTTTCAGTACTGTAGCTCTGTAATAGAGCTTGATGTCAGAGACGGTGATGCCTCCAGAAGTTCCTTTATTGTACAGGATTGTTTTGGCTATCCTGAGTTTTTTGTTTTTCCATATGGAGTTGATTATTGCTCATTCAAGGCCTGTGAAGAATTGTGTTGGGATTTTGATGGGGATTGCATTGAATCTATTAATTGCTTTTGGTAGGATTGCCATTTTTGTTATTACCTATCCAAGAAAATAAGAGATCTTTCCATTTTCTGGTATCTTCTTCAATTTTTTCTTCAAAAACTTAAAGTTCATGTTGAATAGGTCTTTCACTTTTTTGATTAGTGTTACCCCCATTATATTTTATGCTATTTGTGGCTATTGTGAAAGGTGATGTTTCTCTTATTTCTTTCTCAGCTTGTTTATCATTTGTATATAGGTGGGCTACTGTTTTTTTTTTTTGAGTTAATCTTGTATGCTGTCACATTATTTATCAGTTGTAAAAGCTCCCTGGCACTGTCAATGTCTATGTCCCAGGGAGCCATTGAGGTCTCTCTTAGCTTACTCTCTTGGTCTACTCTCCTGGTTCTCTCTCTTGGTCCACTCTGCATAGTCACAGATTGTGCTTTAGAGCTCCTCTCGTGGTCCTCTCTCGTGGTCCTCTCTCGTGGTCCTTTCTGTGTTTCAGAGGTCCACTGAGGTTGCAGGAGGATAGGTGAGTTTGGGGGTGGGATGGGACTTGTAGCTTGCAGGTTCAGGTGGATAGAAGGAGGTATTGGGGTAGCCTACCTGTTGAAAACTGCTCTGCTGGCTGGATTGAGAAGCTGAGACATGTGGGGGAGGGGCCCCAGGCTTTTGCCCCACTATGGAGTGCCTAAAGAGTGTGGTGTCCTGCTGTCACTCACCTCTTGGTCCTCTCTGTATTGTAGCAAGCTGTGTTTCAGAGTTCCACTGAGGTTGCAAAAGTTTGGGGCAGGGTAGGGCTTGTAGCTTACAGTGTTTGGTCATCTGCTAAATTTTTTATTCTTTTTATATATCTTTTATATCACCAGTATTATACAGGCATAAATAATGCATTGTGATCATATTCATATCTTAGTCCCCTCTCTCATACCCCACTTTCACTGATCCCATCCTTCCTCCTAAGCAGTCTTCCCTCGTCCATCATGATGAGGAGAAACAAGATGGGATTTCCTAGATGGTAGCATAACACTCCCATCCATGGTAACTTCTGGAGCCCAAGTTAGGCCTCCAGGTCTAATGCCTCAACCACTGTGGACCAGTGTTCTCAATATGTCTAAGAACAGTTCCTAATAGTGTGTAATGTAGATAAAAGATCATCACATATTTCTAAAAATAGATTTAAAACATTTATTAATTTGGTCCCATTTCCTTGCTACAGAGACTAAGGCAGCAATACACATGAAGGTACAAGAGTCTCTCTGGTAATGTATGAAGTCCTCTGGGTGTGTGCCGAGGGTGAAATGACTGGGTCATATAGTAGTAGTTCTATCTTACTTTTTTGAGGAAACTCCAAGCTGATTTCCATGATGGCTTTCTTAATTTTCACTCTCACCAGCCTTGAGTAAGGGTTCCTCCTATTTTAAAGAGAACGGACAACGTAAATCTAGTTGTTTACCACAGATGACTGGATGAGGATAATCCTGTACATATGTAAAATGGAATGCTATTCAGCGCCAAGGAAAAATGAAATCACAAATTTTGTAGAAGAATGAATGTATACACATATGTAAGTAAGCCAACAATGTAGGCATATATCATAACATTTAGAAAGAAAAACAGAAAGGGTAACACTAAACCATGAGGAAGAATGGAATGCAGATAAAGTCTGGTTTTAACGATCTTGTTTTCTTCTTCTTTTTTATTGTGGATAAATACATAATAATGTAACTGAGAGCGAAAGAATAAAATCCTAAGTGAAGTGCCATGGCTTCAGATTGGTCGTTTTAACAGCAAAGAAGTTCACTGAGACGCATGGTGTTTGGAAGGAGCAAATGGGTTTGCTTATTTGTTTGTTTTTAAGTGGCAACATTACTCTTTGTTTTTACTTAAAAGTTCACTACTATAAAATAACATTCATAATGTAATTACTAAGAACACCGTTAAACAACATAGTGCAGACCTGGTACTTAGCAAATTTGTTCAATACATTTTCAATTAGGTTTGGCAAGAAAACACTCTATATGTATTTTCTACATGTAACATATTATTTCAGAAAATGACTAGAAAATTGCATGCTGCATGTTAGCAAGTGCTATCTCTAAGCCACAAAAATTATGAATACTTAAATGTGTTTACTCTTCTGTATTTCCCAATGTTGTGTAACCATGTGGCTATCTTGCAATCAGGAGAATACTATTTTTGTAAATAAAAAGCTATTAAAGCTACCTCCGAACTCATAAAGGCTCCTACCAACCTTAATTATGGGCTGACTTGGGCTGTGGTGATTACATAAATACAAATGATCCCCAATTTACAATGGTTTGACTTGTGCTTTTCAACATTATGGTGGTACAAAAGTATAACACGTTCAGCAGAAACTGGGCCCTAAAGTCGGAATCTTGATCTTTGTCAGGCTAACAGTACGTTATGATATCCTTGTTTGAATGCAGGACAGCAGCGAGCCCCAGATCCCAGTCAGCCACGTGATCACTCAGCTCCAGATGCTGAGCTATAGGTCCAATAGATTAGGTAAATTAAGCTCCAGATGCTGAGCTATAGGTCCAATAGATTAGGTAAATTAAGCTCCAGATGCTGAGCTATAGGTCCAATAGATTAGGTAAATTAAGCTCCAGATGCTGAGCTATAGGTCCAATAGATTAGGTAAATTAAGAGCATTTTCAACTTCCTATATCAGGTTTTTTTTTTTTTTTGGCATAACACCATTGTAAGTCAGAGCCATCTATATCGGCTAGACTGGGAAAGGAAAGAAGGGGGTTTATGTCAAGGGATCTTAAAGGTCCCAGTTGATCAAGCTATCACTAAGCTCTCACCCCTGCTCACTGACTTCAAAGAAAATAAAGGCTCACAGGAGTGCATGGCCCCATTTACTAAGGAAGGTATTAATTCCAGTTTAGAGAACATGGAGTAAGAGTGAATACACTCGATGAGTGACTATTCTATTCCAGTCTACTGACAATCCTTCGCTTGTCAGGGAGCGTGTAAACCAGAATTCACTAGATGAGTGTGTGATGCAAACACTAAAGACATGCAGTCACTCCAGTCTCGCTTGTGTGC
>NC_022025.1:4196592-4205004 GCF_000317375.1 Microtus ochrogaster
GTGCACACAGTGCTATCCCTGTAGGTCATGGGCTGTGCACACAGTGCTATCCCTGTAGGTCATGGGCTGTGCACACAGTGCTATCACTGTAGGTCATGGGCTGTGCATGTGGTGCTTTGTAATACAGATATTTTCCTCTTAGTTTGAACTTTGTCATTTTTCCTCACATATCAATCCTCCAGTCTAGGATAGCATAACCATCCATAGTTAAATATGTCAAAGTCAGCAAAGCTACTATCAGATATGGCATGGGATAAAGTCAAAAGCACAAGGATTTTTGCCCTCTAAACCTTCAGAATAATGTAGAAATCAAAATTGGTTTATAATCTGCTTACCTGATATATAACATTTGTTTTCAGAACAAAATCTGATTCCCTCACTTCATATGCAACAACTGGATTTAAAAATATATATATATATATATATATATATATATATATCCTCCTCAAAGGATGAAAAGGTTAGCAAAGGGTTGGATTAGTTGCAATGATTCTATGTTGAGTTTTATATACAGACACACAATGAATGCCATGGGGGCTTAAATGTCAAAGTTAACCAAGGGTAGTCAATATGGAAATGGTACCTAAATAAGTACAAAGACAGTACTATGTATTTTTAATTTTTTATTTAAGCAAAATATAATTACACACCCCTCCTTCCCTCTTTTCTTTCCCACTCCTCCTAAAGCCACTTCCTCTCAAATTCACAGCCTCTTTTTCTTTAAGTATTATTGTTACAAATGTATGTGAATAATTCATGACTACAACCTGTTGAGTCTGTTCAGTGCTGCTTGTTATCAGTATGTTTTTAGGGCTGACTGCTTGGTAATGGATAACCATTTAGGAGGTGCATCCCTGGGGAAGGCTGGTTCTCCCTCTCTCCGTAGTCACTAACTGCCTGTAGCTATTTATCTAGGTGTGGGTCCCCTGGAGATTTCTCCCATCCATGTTGGCATGTCAACTAAATTGGTCATTGTTAAGGTCTTGTTTAGGCAGCCATATTATTGAGATTTGAGATTCATGGGTGTATGTAGTTTTCTTGTCATAGCTGGAAGACAATGCTATGGATTTTGAGGCATTAGGATGGTATAACAAGCAGAGACTGTTAAAGTCAAGGTGAAAGAATGCAAAAAGCATCCAAAGTTACATCGTTTCATAACTGTCCAATCAAGAAATGATATTTGTTTAAAAAGAAGTGGGTATCTATTAAACCAAAAGAAAGCTGTATATAAGAGCATACTTCCAAGCCAGGCAGTGGTGGTTCATGCCTTTAATCCCAGCACTTGGGAGGCAGAGGCTGGCAGATCTCTGTGAGTTCAAGGTCAGTCTGCTCTACAAAGTGAGTTCCAGGAAAGCCAGGGCTACACACAGAAAGCCTGTCTCAAAAGCCCAAAACAAAAACAAAAGTATTGGTTTCTTTTTCTTCAGCTTGAAGGCTGACAGAGCCTATAACCCGCTGGAAACCGAGTGGCGTCTATGGAATGTTCCATTTAGTTCAAATCATCAACCAGACTTGCAGCTATCTGTCTCTGGAAAACTGTAGAGGCTAAAGGCTGTCTACCCTTCCCCCTGCAGCACACGAAGAGAACTTACAAGTAAACACAGTAAGTAAACACAAGTAAACACAGAATGATTAAGACATAATTTTAATATTTGTATCAAGCTATATTTCGTCAGTGACCCATAACTTCTATAATTAATTTTGTTATCAGTTGCTCACACACTAAAGTAAACTTTAAATTCAGTGAAGTTTATCACACGAAGCTCGGCTGATAAACTGAAACCATGTATGTCGTGCCTACGTGAAGTGTAGGCATATGGCTTCCATCAAAACAGCAGACATCTGGAAGAGGCGGAGCAGGGCTGAGAGACAGTCACACACAGTGTTCCAAGCTGGATGAGGTAGCCCTGAGTGCACTGATGTAGTTATAGGCGTTGGAGCTAATCTTTACATGGTAACAAGACAAGCAGAGCTCCCTCACAGCAGGGAAGCAACAAGAAAGGAATGTCTCCAACCAGGGCCTGATCTTAGAAAAAGAACGCAGAATGTGATTCCATTTGCTTTTCTAACTGTAGAGACACTGTGGCTCACCACAAGGCCCAGGTCCTCATGAGAAACTTTTCTAGAAACAGAAAGGTCCAAGTCTCACTGTACACCACTCCTGGACTAGGGAGGACAAAACAGGGCTGCCCTGCTCTCTTGGTAAATTCCAGCCACTGCTCTTAGGTGGCCTCAGAAGTTGCTCATAGCCAGACGGTGGTGGCGCAGGCCTTTAACCCCAGCACTCCGGAGGCAGAGGCAGACGGATCTCTGTGAGTTCGGGGCAACCTGGTCTACAAAAGCTAGTTTCAGGACAAGCTCTAAGCTACAGAGAAACCCGGTGTTGGAAAAAGAAAAAAGAAAAGCAAGTTGCTCACTACGAAAATGAAAGCCTGCAGGTGTTGTCCTTGCCGTGTGAGCCCTAGGGGTTCACATGGGGGTCACACATGGGCACTGTGTAAAATTTGGAAACAAAACAGTAATTCTAAGTCAAACATGTTCCTGGAAGCGCTCACACACGACAATGGCACTTGAGAGTCTTAGTTGTGAAGGCGCAGAACGCCCCTCTGCACCTCACAAACCAATGTGAAGAGCCAGTGTCCCGGCAACCACTCAGTGGCACTCTACCGCACGCTTCCAGTCACTCGGTTTTACTGCTCAGGTTTCCTGCTCTTATGACAATATAATGGCTACGGGTCTTTAATATTTTCCTATTGTAATCTTCAGCATGCACCGCATTACTGGCTCTTTGGACTATATTGTGTTAGAACATTTGATTTAAAAAAAGTGCTGAGTTCCTGACTGGAGTTTCATTTTTTTTTTAAGTCCTTAAAGAAATTTTAGCTTAAGAATAGATGAGAATTTTTAGCAATTTCTGCAGTGGCCCTAAGCATACGTTTGTTGCTTCATACATCTATTTGTGTGAATTGGTTCTCAACTTTGACAATTAGAAAATCAAAATTATCAACCAATCCTGAAAAACACTGAAAATGCTCTGGGTTCACCAACATCAAATAGTTAGCCAAGATTTAATTGCTTGCATAAAAGTAAACATTTTATCAATAGTACTTTGCTTTCCATCACTAATAAATGAGAAATTTATATGTATAGCAAAAACTGCTTTAAAATAAATCTCTGTGATTTACGATAAGTAAATGTTTTGTTTATATGCCTATTTTATATACATATGAGCCCAGTTAGCTAAAAATATCTCAAGTGAAAAAGGGTTATAAGTGGTAAAGCTTATGAAGTCCTGGTCTAACCTATGCCACTGTGACTTGAGTATAGGTTGCTAATGGTAAGCGAGGCTTATACAGTTTAGGACTCCTGATTATTCCATTTAAAATAAAAACAAAGTCTGGGGTATGAATATGAATCTATCAGTATTTCTTCCCAGATAGCTTCCTAGGACTTCCAATGTCTTTTCTAAAAAAGAGGCGTTGCTTTGTTCTTGGCATGGATACAGACATGAAGTTAGTTGCATTAGTTTAAGAATGCTGAAGTAGATCTGGAAACACACATACAGGCATACATCATTTTCTTCTCTTTTAAGACAGTTCTCACTTGCTGAGGCTGCACTTGAACTTGGGGTCCTGCATTCATGCCCACGTGCTGCTATTTCAGGTATGTTCCACCATATCTAGCTAAGATTGTAGAATTTTAATGGTATCTTAAGCCAATGTTGAATGAATTGTTCACCTTTGCTTAGTACAGCTGAAGACCACTCTATGTAAAATGTATAATTGGATGAATTTTGTCATGTACATTCACTCACAAAACTACCACCACAATCAAGACAATACCTATGTACATTACTTCCAAAAGCTTGCCTGTGTCCTCAGTAGAACCAGCTTCACTTCATTTCCCACCCAGCCTTCCCCGTCACACCGACCCATGATCTACTTTCTGACACAGGCCAAGAAGCATTTCCTAGAATTTCATGTAAATGGAATTATGCTTTTGCTTCGTTCATTCAGTTGATTGAGGATTTACCTATGTTACATGATCAAAATACATCAAGTAGGTGGGATTTTATAAGGACATTTGCCAAAAATGTATGTCAAAAGCTCTTTCAGAAGCCTTCACAATTCTCCAATGATCTTACAGACAAGTTCTGACAAACTTTAAAGAAATGTCTAGTTTTTAGTTTTTAGAGTATGGGGGAGGGGAAATGACAAGCTTCCAAATTTTCTTGATGAAGCTAACACAACCATGACCTAACTAAAACTCCGACAAAGAGGCAATCTCCTTCTAAACCAAGAACAATAATACCAGAACTTTAATAATTAAAAGGGGAGGATATAGCCGGCTGGTGGTGGCTCACACCTTTAATCCCAGCACTCATGAGGCAGAGGCAGGCAATCTCTGTGAGTTTAAGACCAGCCTGGTCTACAGAGCTAGTTCCAGGACAGCCAAGGCTACACAGAGAAACCCTGTCTTGAAAAACCAAAACTAAAAAGTGTGTGTGTGTGTGTGTGTGTGTGTGTGTGTGTGTGTGTGTGTGTGTGTAGGGGGGGATACATATACCATCTGCCACACAGCCCCACTGTAAACACTAGTGAAGAATTTAAGGAAAACATTAGTAGGTTAATGGAAACTCCCAGAGATCTAAAAGGATGACTCCTAGCTAAGGCTCTAATAGAGGATACGGATCCTGAACCAGCTATCTCCTGTAACTAGGCAAGATTTACAGTGAAGGGATTGGGACCCCAACCCAGTTATAAAACCTTTCACCTAAAATTTGTCCTGACTACAAGATGTACAGGGATTTAACGGTGGTGCAGAAATTGTGAAAGTGGCCAACCAATGACTTGTCAAGCTTGAGACCCATGCCAGGAAAGGGAGCCCAGCCCTGTCACTGCCTGAAGGGCCAGGAACCCAGAGATCCAGGATTGAACCAAAGACAACCAGGAGAGAGAGAGAGAGAGAGAGAGAGAGAGAGAGAGAGAGATCAATTAATGATCCCTAATATATTTGGCTATACTTGTAGTCTAGCATAATCGTCATCAGAGAGGCTTCTTCCAACTGATGGAAACAAATGCAGAGACTCACGAACTCAGGGCATCCTGCAAAAGAGGAGGAAAAATTATAGGAGCCAGAGGAGTCAACGACACAAGAATACCCACAGAATTAACTACCTGGGCTCATAGGGACTCAGAGAAACTGAACTGACAGCCAGGGAGCCTGCATAGAACTGCCCTAGGCCCTCTGCATGTGTTACGGTTGTTAGCTTAGTCTTCTTGTGGGACTTCCAACAGTGGGAGCAGAGGCTGTGTCTGAGTCTTTTGACTGCCTTGGGGACCCCTTTCTTCCTACAGGGTTATGCAGCCTTAATATGAGGGGAGGTGCCTAGTCTTACTGCAACTTGGTATGCCATGTTTGGTTGCTATCCAATGGAGCCCTGGCCATTCCTAAAATGAAACAGGGAGAAGGGGCTGGGAGGAGAGAAGGGAGGGGATGGATATGAGAGAATAATTTTTTTAAAAAAAGAACTAACAATAAAACAGAAAGTAAATTTAGAGATAAAAAAGCAGAGTTTAAATTTCATTAAAACAGGGGATGATATAAAAAAAATCCATTGATGCCATTCCCTAAAGGACTGAAAGGGATGGTTTTAAAAGGATTTCTCAAAAGTCATCATTCATCCACTCATCCCTAATTTAAATAAACAAATCCTTGTGAACTAAGAATAAAAGAACATTGCCTCAACTTCAATGTTAGCTGTAATTTTATCTCTATGTATTGTTCAAAGATTAGAGCAATGGATATACATTATCAGAGAATAAATTCCTTTCCGCTGTAAATGCTTTTGAATTTATTTTTAAAAGATCACCACACATACAATGTACTTTGATTCTATTCACCACCCACTCCTTCCTCTAACGCCTCGCCTCCTGGATCCACTGTCCACACCCCTCCAACCCTTTTCCCAATTTCATGTCTGTTTTTTTAATTAACACATTGAGTCCAACTTGTGATGCTCATTTATACACTGGTGTGGATACATGGCCTACCTACCAGAAATCATATCCGTGTGTGTGTGTGTGTGTGTGTGTGTGTGAGAGAGAGAGAGAGAGAGAGAGAGAGAGAGAGAGAGAGAGAGAGAGAGAGCAGCTAACTCTCCCTCTGCTAGCAGCCATCAACTGTCAATTACCTGTCAGCTGGAAATGAGGACTTTCGCGCACCCTCCGAACTGGAACGCTGCCTGACTTGATCTAGTGCAGGTCTTGTGCAGACAGCCAGAACTGCTGTGTACTCATGGGCACAATGGCATTTCCATGTCCAGAATATACTGTTTAGCCAGAGCCTGCCCCAACCTCTGGCTCTTAAAATCTTTCAACCACCTCTTCCAAATACTCCGAGTTTGAGGAAAGGTATATGTTACAGTAATGGCTGAGCGCTCCACAGACTTCCAAATACTCCGAGTTTGAGGAAAGATGTATGTTACAGTAATGGCTGAGAGCTCCACAGACTTCCAAATACTCCCGAGTTTGAGGAAAGGTGTATGTTACAGTAACGGCTGAGCGCTCCACATACTCCAAGTTTGAGGAAAGGTGTATGTTACAGTAATGGCTGAGCACTCCACAGACTAGCTGTGCATTTCCGCATAACGACCCTGCACTGCACAAAGGAGTTTCTCTGATGAGAGCTGAGATTAATTAGAGCTGGGCACCAATCTGTGAGCACAGGTGTATATTTAAGGAGCAGTTCGATATCATCCATCCCCTAGGACCTACGAGTTCCTCAACCATTGGTTCTTGGCTATATCTGCAGTACCAGGAAGAGCAGGGGCCTGAGTCTGACTGACTATCTCATGGCTTAGAGACAGTGTGGTAAAGGCCAACACATCTCTGCACTGAGGATCTTCAGGACTGTTCCTGTTTATCCCATATTGCCTCGGGAACCTGGTGAGACACTGAGCTGTGAGAGGACTAATTTTGATAATGGGAGGAAACAATTGCCAATAGAATATCATCAGCAAGTCATTTGTATCTTTTACTTATCTAATGTGTATATGTGCACACATGCACACAGGTACCTAGAGAGGCCAGAAGGCTATCAGATCCCCTAGGGCAAAAGTTAAAGTGGGTTGTGAGCTGCCTGATGTGGGTGCTGGGAACCAAACCCAGGTCTCAAGAGCACCAAGTACTCCTAAGCAGTGAGCTATCTCTCTAGCCCCCATGTGTATCTTCTTGCTCATTTTAATTATGTAGTTACTCCCTCAAAAGATGCGCATGCCTCTGAAGTCTTCTAATCTTTAAAAATGTAGCTGACCTATTTGTTTTCTCTTGTTTTTCTTTAAAATTCACAAAGCTTAGCTATGTAATAAGGGAAGAAAAAATGCAAAATACATGCAAGATTTTGGTTCTGATTTAAACCATATATTAGCAAGGACTTTGAGTGTAATTTGGTACAGAGATGAAAGATTCATTGTGCAATCCTACTCTTTCCGCATCATTAATCAAATAAATTTTTCTTAATGCAGCGTTGTGTAAAGACTAATCAATTTATGTGCATGCATGCTTTGCGTTCACTACAAAGTTGTAATATAGAATAATAATTCTCCCACCTACATTTTGAATATGCAGTATCACCATCAATGATCAAGGTACTTTCCCAAGGTACTATACCCAGTTAATATATGCTTGCATGGATGTGTTATAAAAAGAAAAGCAACAGGAAGAGTGACCAAATGTGTCTTCTCTCTGGAAGACAGTATCAAGTCTTTTCTTTCTTGTGATTTAACTTCCTGCCCACCCTCCTGCACATCCACTGAAAATATGAATGCTCCTTTCACTTACAACAACAGAAAATATTTTGGAATTTGTTTTGGAATTTGTGTTGCTCTTGTTTGTTTTTAAGAACTGGCTTTCGGGAGTGGCGCGCAGTCGCGGCGGTGGAGAGAGGCACAGCTCTGCAATCAAAAATAGGCTTTGGGGGACCGGCGACAGAAGCAAGCGGCGGGGACCAGCATGGAGGCAGAGGCAAGAGGCGGGGACCAGAGGGGTCCGGGGCCGCAGCGGCGGGGACCCGTGCAGCGGCAGAGGCACGCACGAGGCTGGGAAGGGCAGCGCAATAATGAGAGCAGACTTCCCACTGCGCGTGGATCAAAGAGGTAGGCCCCTTGTTGGCAAGGTCACTGGCAAACGGAGAGTCTGGTCCTGATCCTGAAGACCCTTCGGAGGGGTGAGAGGGTTCTTGGCCTGAGGCAGGAACCAGGAAACAGAGCGAGGGCATTTGGTAGGCGCAACCCTTGGCCAGTAAGGAAACCAGATCCAGTTTTAGAAGACCCATTGGATAGGATCGATAGGAGGAAATGGGCAGGCGCCAAGGCAAGAATTCACCCAATAACCTGAAAGGCAACATGAAAAC
>NC_022025.1:4210589-4220017 GCF_000317375.1 Microtus ochrogaster
AAAAAAGAACTGGCTTTCGCTGACATTCATGGATCTATTTTACATGGGAAGTAGAAAAAGACAAGGTCTCCTGAGTAAATTGGGAGCATGGGATCATGGGAAAAGGGTAGGAGGGGAGGGGAGAGGAGAGAAAGGGAGGAGAGGGGGAGATTGGCTCGAGCCTTCATCAGCAACCTATTTCTGTTTATGAGCCTATGTGCCTAGCTCTGTGGTCTGTGTGCCTCTACATAAGGTCTTATCTGATTTAAAGCTTTGTTTAAAAGGCTCTACTTCAACTGCATTCAAACCCTATTATTTGAAAAGTTAGTCTTGATGGACAGTCATTATCCATATGCCTGCCAACCATGTCTTTAGTGCCCAACGATTGTATATGATATTTCAGTCCATCCTGTATAACTCTTGGCACTTACAATCACAATTGCTACACAATTTCTGTTAGCCAGGTACAATCTTCAAACAATACAAATTTATTCTTGTGGTGCTATAGAACAGGGCTGGATACTGGTCCTCTGGGCTAATCGCAACACGCCAACAGGCCCATTCCTAAAGGAGAGTGTACTTCTGCCTGAGGCGCCTACATTCTTACCTACTGCTCTTCTCTTCCTCTATAAAAGCCAAAAACAGCAGACAAGTCTTTCTTATACTGCCTCCTCTGACATCTTTTACAGCCTTCTTCCATTTTTAATGGCCTTTGATTAAATGACCTAAAGACCATCCAAATAATTCAGGATCATCTCCCCTTTTTAAAACTTTTCACCTAAGCATTTTTGAGACAGTCTCAAGGTTATAAACCAGGCTGGTCTCAAATTCACAGTCCTCCTGCCTCCGTCTTCCAAGTGCTGAGATTCTTAACTACATTTTAATTTAGCACATCTGCAATGTACTATATCCTCATGCTTCTGGCAACTAAGATATTAACATCTTTGGGGAGTCATTATTCTACTTTCTAAATTACTGTATAAAAGAAATCAAACATAACCCATAGTTAATTTTGTCATGGGAAAGGGTACTAGTTGTTCAAATGAAAAAAAAAAATGTAAATGATGGAAACTCATATTTTACTATTTTTCTAGGCATTACACATTAGCTATAATGAAATAAAAGAAAATCTTGGAATTGAAAACAATGAGAATAAACAGAACTAATGCATGAAAAAGCATCAATTTCTTTTTCCTGTGGTGGGCATCTGACCAAGGTCCTTCCATGTACTGAGAAAGCTTTCACCCACTAAGCTATAGCCCCAAAAGCTGACAGAAACTGTGAAAGCAGATACATTGTCCTAATGTAGAATTCAGAACTACTACTCCACAGGAGCCACAGCCCACACCGTATATAGACTGTTACATCAACTTAAACTAGGAAGAAGTAGCTGGAAGGACCATATCTGAGCATACTAACTATGAGTTCTTACGACCTATAAACAAAGTATCCACAGAATCACTATAGCATGTCTGTGGTGAAAATCAAAACTCGTGGGCCAGCAAGATGGCTCAGTGGGTAAAACACTTTGCCTCGAAGCCTGATGATGCAGGCCCAACTACTAAAATGTGTCTTCAATGTCCACGTGCCATGGCATGCACACACACATGAGCATTTGCACACGCACATGCACACCCTAAAAAAATATATACACACAAAACACATATACAAATAAATGTAATCTTAGACATTTTAAAAATATTTATAAAAATAAAATGTTTGCTTTTTGAAATAACACTAGACTGCAACGATTTCCTGAGACTCCTCCAGCACTGCCCTACCCATTTAATCTTCTCAATTTAGCTTCATATCTTTTCTGACTCCAGGACAGGAGAGCAATGTTTGATGAACTCAAATCATACCCAGCATGTACCAACTCTTTGATTCGAGTTTTTAAAGTATTTATGCTTGTATCCAAAACCCTAGGGTTTTCGATTATTCGTGAAATGCTGATTTTTTCTTCTACTAGGCAGTCTATTTTATCATTAAACTTTTTCTCTGATAAGAAGACCATGTTGAGATAGCTTAGGACAAACTTCTGTACCTCCTCGTCAGTGCATCCGAGAGAGAGCAGCTTCTCTTGGATATTTGCATAGTTTCTTTTGGTACAGTCGTTGGAAAGATCTAGGATTCCAGCTCCTGGGCCACATATCAGAAGCAGCAGACCCTCCGTGTTTAAGTTGAAAGTTGACTGCAAAAATTCAATGTTAGCTTTCACCCGTTTCGTGCTCTGAGTTAAGATGGAAGGATTTTTAGAAATTATCTTCCTAACAAAATCTGTGGGATCGTTGTGACCTAAGGATACACCGATCTCCTGCAAAAACTCAACCATTTGTTTATTCAAATTCAGGCTATTGGAGAAGGTTCTAGGAGCCCTGGTCAACAGTCGGCAGAGACATTTATTGGTCAATCCAACAGAGCAGAGGAACTTTATATTATTCTCTAAGTTTAGGTTGTTATTAGACCGAAAAAAGGATTCAGGAGAACGCTCCAAAATATTTACAATTTCAAGGTCTGATGCCATAATCTTCCTCCACAGCTCCCATCGCTTTGAAAGACCTTCAGGAGTGCGTGTTATGGCTCGTGGGTACCTTGAGATGATGCTACCAATCACTTTGTCACTTGCTCCTTTGGAAAGAAGGAATGTCCTCAGCTCCTGCTCGTTCGTACCCACCCTGTTGAAAACTCCAGGCTGCCGTCTCCTTGCCAAGTCAATATCAACTCCCATGGTGAGCAAGTTGTTCAGCAGGTTCCCATTCTCCGAAGGTTCCCTGTCTTCACTGCCACATTTCCCACTACAAGGCCGAAATGAAACCGACTTGAGAAAAATTTCTGCTGAATATTGGATCATCCAACCTCTTGAACCAAAGAGGAAGCGCTTTCCCATACTCCAGACTTTTCTTAACGCCATCATCAGATAGCCCAAAGTTTTTCAAATGCTGTGTAAAATAACATACAGTGTTAGCATGCAATATTATATGAACGCCTGTATTAAAAAGCCTATGACAATATTAGGATCCTTTAACCACAATGGGCCTTTCCAGCCAATTCCTTCAACTTTCCTAGTTCTGTACTCACACTCTGCCTCACTACGTTCTGTTGGATCCCCAGGGACAGAGGGCTCTCAACAGAAAGAGAAGCAGAACGGCATCGCTGCTGCCCCAAACTGCCCTGTCCTTTACTGTTCTTTTCACTTCACCGTGCCTGTTTTGTCCACCCAGTATCACTTCTCCATCCGTCTCTTTTTCTGGTTTCTACATCTTGGTTTCTTCCTATTACATGGCATTTTCACCACCATCTTGCCTTTCAACTCGGCACATGTCTGACCTGCCCCTACCCACAGACAGTAGATTTCTTTGCTTCCGACCACCTTGATTTCAAACTCTAAATGTAGCCCTAAAAAAACAACACTTCCGATTGTCTAATTTCCATCTTCAGTGTCTTTTTCTGGATTTCTGTGATCCCTTTAAATGGATCACAGTGATTCTTAACCTATTCAAATCTCTGGACAACAGCTGCCAATATCAATTTCTACCTCAGTTTACCAAATTGTTTCCCTGACTGCAATGCAATATTTCTAAGTTAATTTCCATCTTCAAGACAGGATGGAGTGTTCAATGGTATAGCACATGCTTAACATCCATGAGGCCTTGAGCTCAATCTCCAATACAAAAACAGAAAAGGAGGAACTGGTCTTCCAATTTAAGGGTTCTTAGGTCTTAAATCTGGGACAATTGGCTGAGGTGCCAAATTAACATGTCACAGCCAACCTGGCTGCCATGCTCTCCCAGCATGCCCCAGTCCCTACAAGTTGCCACACCCCAACCCTACCTTGAATGCTCCATCCAGCCCAGGGGCTGGGCTGCCCTCCCCACAGTTGCTCTTCCCTATAATCCAGCTATTTGGCTCTGCTGGCCCTTTTAATCCTTTCTGGGCATTTTTGCCTTCTGGTCTCTTGGCTTCGACACAAGGTTCTCCTCTCTCCCTCTCCCCGATCTCCTCACCTCACAGAGTCCGGCTCAGTCTGCTGGTCATGTCCACCTTGAACTCTTTCAAATGCCTCTGGCTGTTTGGCTGTTCTCTTCCTCATATCTACAATAAACCTTCTTCTCCATCACACCTAGGTACAAACGTGTCCTCCTTTTATTTCTGAGTAGCTCTTAGTAGGTCAAGCACTCCAATGATGGCCATATACCCAAAGGTATATAGGTAAATCCAATTGAACTCAATGGCTTGAGAGAGAAAGAGAGAGAGAGAGAGAGAGAGAGAGAGAGAGAGAGAGAGAGAACACAAAGTTGAACGGTTATGGAATGGGATGGGAATGTGGGAGGAGTAGAAGGAGGGGTGAATATAATCAAAATTCTCAAGTAATTAATAAAAAAATATACATCAAAAAACAAAAGGCAAAAGGCTCTAGCTTGTACAGTTCAACCTTTCCCTTCCAGATCCTCTTGGGTGACCTCTGCTGGAGAACACTATCAGATGACAATCAGACAAGTTTTATAAGAAATTTTATAAATAAGAGTGTAAGATCCAATAGAACATCCCCATTGTCTCAGTGTGTGGGTGCACCCCTTGCGGTCCTGAGTTCCTTGCTCGTGCTCTCTCTCCTTCTGCTCCTGATTTGGACCTTGAGAATTATGTCTGGTGCTCCAATGTGGGTCTCTGTCTCTGTCTCCTTTCATCGCCTGATGAAGGTCAGCTGGCCTGGGTCTGAAAAAGCCTGGAATAAAACCAGACTTTCTGAACATAGCGGACAATGAGGACTACTGAGAACTCAAGAACAATGGCAATGGGTTTCTGATCCTAGGCTTTGTAAGAGCCTCGGCAGTTTTGATGCTCAACTTACTAGACCTGGATGGAGGTGGGGGTTCCTTGGACTTCCCACAGGGCAGGGAACCCTGATTGCTCTTCGGGCTGAGGAGGGAGGGGAACTTGAATGGGGGAGGGGGAGGGAAATGGGAGGCGGTGGCGGGGAAGAGATGGAAATCTTAAATAAATGAATAAATAAATAAATAAATAAATAAAGTAAGATCCAGTGAGATAAAGAGAAAAAAACAGCATAATTCTTAAATTGTACTTGTCTTATCCTGTGAAAATTTCTGCTTTTAAACCGGGCGGTGGTGGCTCATGCCTTTAATGCCAGCACTTGGGAGGTAGAGGCAGGCGGATCTCTGTGAGTTTGAGGTCAGCCTGGTCTACAAGAGCTAGTTCCAGGACAGGCTCCAAAGCAACAAAGAGAAACCCTGTCTCGAAAAACCAAAAAAAAATAAAAATTAAAAAAATTCTGCGTTTAGTCAATTTTCCCCAGATTATTATACCATAGTAAACAGGTAAATGTGCCACAGAATATTCGAGAGAAATTCTAATACAGATAACCAAAAATAAGCAAAAAGGTATGCCAAGACAGCTAAAAAAAAATCTGTTAGGGTTTCTGTTAGATCTGTCACAATTAGATTTTGTTTCTCTTTATATAACTTATCCTCAAGCAAATACTGTCTAAACCATTCAACATGGACAAGACTGAACTGGGCACATCCATGCAGCCCCCAAACTAGCTCTCCTCTGATTAACGTCATCTGCGATAAGCACCGAGAGGGCTGATTGTCTTCTTCCGTCTTATCCCTACAATCATCAAACCGTGCATCAGCTTCACTCACAAACACTAACAAGGAAATCTTGTTCTGAATCCTAGTCCATTCTAATCTCTTTGTCTTCCCTGTCTTTTCATCATTTTAACTGACTGTAACTAGTGAGTCTGAGAAGGAGGATTTATGTTTCCTTCTGTCCCACAGATGGACAGCTAACGGGCTTTTTTAAAAAAATAGGTAATTCCTAGCAGTGGGGTACTACAATCCAGCTAATCCTCTGACACAGCATTTAAGTACAGAATTTTTTTTTTACAGAATTACTTCTTCACATCTTATTTGTCCTACAATTGGAGACTTCGAATATCCCCAGAAAAGGTAAGGAGCTGATATTTCTACCATCGCACCTCCAATCCGGAAAAGAAAAGGCGAGATATCACCAGCGAGGTAGAGAATAAAGAGATTGATTGTGTGAGTCTCAGTACCTCCCGCAAACTGAATATTTCTCACTCATGAAGAAAAGAAAACGGGAACAAAACGCCCACCTCCGTTAGAGCTGGGGGAAAGGCAGTGAGTGGGATCACAACGGGTAGCCAGAACTCAGCGTTTCATATACATTTTCTTCTTAATCCCCCACATACACAGCGACGTAAAGGGTGGGCACTGTCCCTAAAGTTACAAATTCTGACACAATCCGAGCTCCTTTTGCTATCTGAAGTGGAGAGGACTTGAGGAGTCTACACTCAAAACCACCTTAGTTCCTCATCACAGGCTTTCCTTATCCCCAGCGCAATTCTGCAAAGGCCTTTAGCAATGGCACTGTAGAGCACAGACACGCGACCCACTTATAATCACTGCAGCAGCTCCCAGCCTCACCCGGAGCCATACATAGGACTCGCGCGGTAACAAAACTCTCGGCAGGCGCCTTTTACTTTCGCTTCTAGAAGACCAGGAGCGATGGAAGGGCGGAAGTAAAGACTAACTTCCGGCCTCCAGCCGGGCGCGGGTGACGTCATCGGATCTGCGTCCCCAGGCGGCGCAGGCCTAAATTCTCGCGAATCTGACCCAAGCTGCCCAGCAGGGGGCGGCAAGAGACCGTTCTGGATGCTAGCAAGGGCCTCGAGCTGGTTTAGAAAGCAGGGCGGGCCAAGGCTTCACCTTGCTGGGGTTGGCATTCCCTCTGTACCAAGGAACAGGTTAGGATTTTTATCTCACTCTTCCTCCTAGATTGTTTTTATAGGTCATTAATTTCTTTTGCATTTTTCTGTTTGGTTTGGTACTTGTAAGACTAAAGGTTTCTCTTTGGGAATTTAAATTACCAATAATCTGTTTACCTGGTAAGTGAAGCCACCTGAATGTTCTTTGCTCTGCCTGTCTCCGCATTTTCTTCTGTGAACACCAGAGCAGGCTTAAGTCCCTATGAAAGGGACGCCATTGTGAAAAAGTGTAGTTGAGATATTGGAGGGTTTGGGGAATAGGAAGACCAAAGGTAGAGGGTGAAAGGTGAAGAGCAAGTAAGAAAATGATTAGTAATGACCTGGCAGAAGGAGAAACTGAAGTAAATAACGAATTGGCAAATCGAATGTCTTTGTTTTATGTTGAGGAAAGCCTGATGCTGAAAACCTTGAGTAATGGAAAAAACAAAATTTGTAGCAGTGAATAAAAACTTATCAATAGAAAACACCACAGATTATTTAAGCCCCATGCCAAGTATATGCAGAGTCATGCCGGAGACACCAGAATACAGAAACAGACTTACCAATGAAGCGACAGTACCGTTCTGCTTGAGTGTAATAATACTCAAGAACCATGTCCAATCAGAGGGAGCATTTGCCAAAATTTCCAAAATTGTTATGAAAGGTTGTTTCAAAGTTCCTATGAACCAATCTTTTAATCTCAGGGCTCCAACTAAACATTTGAATGACGAGACTACCTCCACGGAAATCAGGTCTGTGCTGCAGTAAGAGCTGTGCAGATGGAGCAGTGTTCGTCAGTGACAGAGAATGCAGCCTTGATTGCCGTTACATCTCCTTATGCCTAGGGTTCTTCCTTTCCTCTGCTCCTCTTTCCACTTTTCAGCCATGTTAAAGACTTATTTTCTGTGCCAAAATCAGTAAAGTTATAATTTGAAAGGGATTTTATTCTTTCAAAAGAGGCCCTCGAAAGCAGCTAATTATGCATTCTTAGGAATGTAATCTTAACGGTATTTAAATGGTCCCCAGAACTTCAGACTCTTCTACTTTTTGTCCCATTTCATCTATGTTCTGTCCTATCTCCACACTGATATCTCTAACACAAGCATGAGTCTCAACAAAGTAAGCTTTCGTATAGGTCCCTGCATGGCTGGGGTAGTGGGGAATACCCCACTCTGTCAAAACCTATTTTCCCAAAAAAAAAAAGGCAGTTTATTACCCTGTTTTCAGAGAAGGTAAAAATAAAGAGTTAAATAATTAGTCTTCTATCTTACAGGTACAATGTAAGCAGTAACTAGACCCATGGTATCTGAAACCAGAGTCTCAGCCCAGAACCAAACCCTGCTCATCTCTGCAGCTCGGAATACAATCCCTCCCCTAGTGAGCACGTAGAAATGGTGGTTGGAGTAAAATGGGCCTGCAATTTGGAAAGTTCAGAACGTTGTTAAACCTGAGAATCTCGAGGATAAAAGACTAAATCCACAATTGTCCAATTAAAGCAAGCTGTATTTGGGGGTGCACCTGGGACTGGCAAGCTCGCTGTCTCACCCTAAGTCAGGATTTTAGAGAGCAGCCCAACCAGCCTCTTAAAGTCTCTTTTATAGGAGCGATAAAAAGTATTCCAGGGTGGAGAAAGTCAGCTGCTATACATTGTTAAAAAGTTACAATGAGCCGGGTGGTGGTGGCTCATACCTTCAATCTCAGCACACCGGAGGCAGAGGAAGGCGGATCTCTGTAAGTTTGAGTTCGAGGCCAGCCTGGTCTTAGAACAATGTTCCAGGACAGGCTCCAAAGCTATACAGAGAACCCCTGTCTTGAAAATAAAGTTACAATTAAAGGGAAGGAACAAGGCTAAGGATATACATCATGGGCCTTGAGTAGCAAGTTAGTGTAGGTTGTAAGCTACATGTTTTGTAGTTTACATCAGATCCAAAAAACAGAAACTTATTCTTAATTACAAATGGAAACTTTAGCTTTGAGAATTTTACACAGGACAAACGGCTTATTTTTTTTAACTACAAACAGAAACTTAACCTACACAAGACAAATATCTCTCTCTCTGTCTCTCTCTCTGTCTCTCTGTCTCTGTGTGTGTGTGTGTTTGTTTATGTTTGTGTGTGAGTAGTAGTGGTATATTATTCGTGTTTTAATAAATAAAGCTTGCCTGAAGATCAAAGGTCAAAACAGCCACACTAGTCAGCTATACAGGCTAGGGAGTGGAGGCATACACCTTTAACCCTAGGACTCAGAGACAGAAACAGACTGATCCTTGTGAGTTCAAGACTACTCTGGGTCAATCCAGAAACAGCCCCAGATGGTGGTGTTAAACACCTTTACTTCCAGTGTTTGGGAGTCACACACATTTACACCAGCACTAGGGAGGTGGAGATAGTAGTGATATGGCTGGGTGGAGAGAAGATATAAAGGGGAAGAGACAGCAACTCAGTCAAGTGTGGAGTCTGAGGATTTGTGGAAACAGGATCTTGTCCTTTTGATCTGAATATTTTGTAGAGGTAAAAGGTCTCTGTAGTGGTTAACTGCTTTGCTTTTCTGATCTTCAGACCGAACACCAATATTTGTCTCGGGGTTTTATTATTTGTGCAACATGTGTGTTTCTCTCTCTCTCTCTCTCTCTCTCTCTCTCTCTCTCTCTCTCTCTCTCTCTCTC
>NC_022025.1:4220117-4244213 GCF_000317375.1 Microtus ochrogaster
CCTCCCTCCCTCCCTTCCTCCCTCCCTCCCTCCCTTCCTTTATTTCTTCCACCCACCTCTGTTCCCACCTCTCCCTCTCTTCCCGTCTCCCAATCCACTACTCCTCTGTTTTAAACAGGAGCAGCTTGATTATAAATAGAAACCTTAAGTTGCAAGGACTTAGCAGGACAAGCAGGAACTTATTTTTAACTGTCTTTAACTGCAGACAGTACCTTTAATCTGAAAGGTATATTTTTCCCATTTTGATCTATTAATTTGCAAGGTATATTGTCCCTGTTTTGGTCTTACAATATTCAAGTCTAATATATCTAATTAGCATTTTGTGTCGTTTTCATGCCTATCTGCAGCTTTCTGCATTTTACTAGTATTAACTAATATATTGACTATAAAACTCTTGTTTCTTTGGCATTAGTTGGCCATTCAATACTTATGCAACAACTGTGGTCACTGGAGAAGCAGTGAAACAGTAGAAATCCTGCTTGCCTTAACATGTCTGGTGAGATACAGTTTAAAACACAGGGCTGTATCAACTCATATCCAAGGGCACATCCAGTTCTAAAATTCTGAAACTCTATTCTGTGGGATCTTTTCTCTCTCAGCACCTAAGTAGTGTGGTGATTTATTAAGACGGTGTCTTATTTTTCTTCCTATCCCATGGACTCAAATCAATTCAAAAAAGGAGATGGGAGGTAAGTAGGCACTACTTATCAATGACAAACAAGAGAAGTAGATCAGTGCCAAGCCAAACAGCGTGGAGATTTGGCTTACTGCCCAGCGTTCTCACTTTTTATGGTATCTACTGCCACGTATCCTCTGGATTCCTGCGGGCCACTAGCAAGCCAAGTGGACATAAAGTGTTCCCACCACAGAAGCACGTGCAGAGTTTCCCACCACAGAATCCCCTGCCGGATTTCCTTCACCACTTTCACCATGAGTTAGACGCTTGACATTCTCTCCTCTATGTGCCCCCCATCACTGCAACCCTTGCAGCATATTAATATTGCCAGAGAGCCTTTTCTAGGGAATGAAGCCCAGCCGTCTATGCCAGGGGATTCTCATTTAATTGGTAGGATCAGATAATGGTATGATTTTGTGGGATTTTTTTTTGTTCTTGGAAAAGATTCTAATTAACAGCCAGAATTAAAAATCCTTTGAAACTAGAGTCTTTTTGTACCCGTATTCCTCAACTAAACTCAATATGTAGGCTAATTCTATTCCTAGTCAAGGAGAATTCAAGGAATTTCATGTGGTGCAATAACACCACAGTTCAGTACTCGAGTTTAATCCCATAGAGGCCTGGACTCTTGGTTTCAGTAATTCCACATGGTTGCTGTAGTTAATCATGATCAAACTCTTCTGGCAGGGTCTATCTTTGACCGCTTCACATGTTCCAGGGTAGGAGTGCGTGGATTAGAAATGTTAGGCAGGAAAAACAGATAGAGAAAAGAAATACAGAGACAGGACAGAGTCAGGAGGGCAACGCGGTGAATACTGAATCTGTCTGTGTTTATTCTTATTATCTTTAAATACCCCAATCCAAAAGAGGGGAAGAAAGCAAAAGACTTTTTGTTTATCATGATGCAAAGAACAAAGTGTCTACTATGTCAAGATATTCTGCTAGTAGCCACACCTACTAGTAGTCAAACCTCCTGTCAATAACCTTGAAGGAGGGGCTGGAGAGATGGCTCAGTGGTTAAGAGCATTGGCTGCTCTTCCAGAGATCCTGAGTTCAATTCCCAGCAACCACATGGTGGCTCACAACCATCTGTAATGAGATCTGGCGCCCGCCTCTGGTGTGCGGGCATACATGGAGGCAGGATGTTGTATACATAATAAATAAATCTTTTAAAAAAAATAACCTTGAAGGAGCAAGACTAGGCCTGAACTCTGACCTTTACTCAAGGTGGAATGAGTCCACTTCTGTGGACTCTGACACTCTTCCCTCAAAGGAAAATGAGGGGTAGAAAGGGAATCAGTTGCTGGGACAACAAAGCAGCAGATGCTTGTCCTTCTGCCCCACATCCTGCTCAAACCACTTTAACAAAGTTGTCCAACATGAAGATCTGCCCTTCAGTAACACCTCCGGTCAAGCTGCCAGGCGGTTCTCAGCATTTCTCTCTGTCTGTCTGTGGTAGAGACACATTATGATTATTCTCAGAGAGCTTTTATTTTCTCCATGTTTTGTCTTGTTGATTCCAGAATTGTTTCTCTATGGATGTGTTTACAAATCTCTCCCATCCTATGGTTTCATCAGTCTTTAGTGCAGGGTGGCATCAGTGCTATACCTAAATGAAAGAAAGGGAAGATTGTATGTTTTTGAAAGTGAAATTTTAGCATAAACATGAAAAAACAACCTTTAGGGTATAAAGTACTAATAAAATTTTTAGAATCTCCTTAAAACCATATTCCCAGTGTAACCCTTTCACCAGAAAGCAACACCCAAAACTGGTTTGCTAGTACTCACTTGTGTCCCAACACTTGGGAGACTGAGACAGGAGACAGTGGGTTCAAGACAGCACAATAGGCCTAAGTTCAATAAAAAAAAAACTAGCATGAAAATAATACAACCTTAGACAGGAAAGAAAGCTGAGGAGTGGGGAGAGGGAGAGAGGAGGAGAGGGAAACAGAGAAATAGACAGAAGTAGAAAGACCAAAATAACTTATTTCAGCTAAGAAGTCAAAGGAGATATTCCATAAAGAGAGACAGACGTAAGAAGACTGACTTTTTTGATCTTGTCCTTAAGGCAGAAACTCAGGATATAGTCTTGACTGCCTAGAATTGACTATGTGGACCAGTCTCTGCCTCTCTCAAGAAACTGGAATTAAATCTTTGCTGAAGGCAATCTTTAGTGGCATGTTTCTGTTAATTAGATTGGTAACATCCCAACTGAAATTACCTGGTGCAAGTGGAAAGGAAACACAAAACACGCAACAAAACCACTTAGGAGTTTATTAGAGGCTATGTGTACAGGAGATTATTAGAAGTCGGTGTGCAGGGAGAGAGGGCTAAAATGTAAACCCAGCATGCGCACAGGGGGATGATGTAGCTATGTCATATGCAGATGATGGAGCTCATGCATGTGCACAAGGGTTTACATAACTGTGTCATGTGTATGTGATGTAGCCATTCTGCACGTGGGTTCATGCAGGGCCTTTTGAGGTCCCTGGGGCTGCTAGGTATTTTTGCCTGAGGGCTTATCTACACATATGTGGCCCTGGACCGGAAAGTGCCAGCTGTAATAGTCTGTCCCTTTAAGAGACAAGTCATACACATTCCCTGCAGCCCCCCTCTCTCTCTCCCTGGCCATCTTGGCTCTCTCGCTCTCTCTCTCTCTCTCTCTCTCTCTCTCTCTCTCTCTCTGTCTCCTCTCTCCCCCTCTCTCCTCTCTTTCTCTCTCTCTCCCCTTCTCCCTTTTTTCCTTCCCCTCCATAACTCAACTAATAAATATCCAATTCTATTCTGAATAATGTGCCTATTTATGTGACTCCCACCCGTAGCCTGCTCACCCTGCTCACTGGGCTTGCCGAGGACCAGCCCACCGCCACATGACTGGGGACCAGCCACCTTGGTTTGTGAACCTGCTGCCACTGGAATCCCAGAGCAAGCTGCTGGGGGACTAGCTGCAAATTCATAACACCAACCATGCTGGTTGGCTAAAATCATAATACCAGCTAGCAATGATGTGGTGTTTGCTACTCTCCTTTGTGATCCCGCAGAAACAAAACTATATGATCTCTTGGTACCAATGTGAGTTTTATAAAATAGTACCCTTGAACTTAATTACTATGACAGTTTTTTTTTTTTTTTTTTTTTTTTTTGGTTTTTCGAGACAGGGTTTCTCTGTAGCTTTGGAGCCTGTCCTGGAACTCCCTTGGTAGACCAGGCTGGCCTCGAACTCACAGAGATCCACCTGCCTCTGCCTCCCAAGTGCTGGGATTACAGGCGTGCGCCACCACCACCCGGCTTTATGACAGTTTTTAAAACAATCCCATTATTATGCCTATAAGAATTCTCATTAGAATGTTTTTATTAAAATTTGAATTCAGATTCCCAGCCCATGGTGTTCTCTTCTAAATCTAAAGATTTCTGTGACACAATCCCTCCATGTGATAGTTAAGTACACATTGCATATTGAAAAACTGGTACTAAGAATAAATGGAAAAGCCCAGCAGTGGCAGTGCACACCTTTAATCCCAGCAGTTGGAAGGCAGAGACAGGCAGATCGCTGTCAGTTTGTGGCCAGCCTGGTCCACAGGGTGAGTCCTAGGACAGCCAGGACTACACAGAGAAACCCTGTCTGGAAAACATAAACAAATTCACATATTTCTCTAATTAAAAATACACCCCAACTATATTTTATTTCCTTGGTGTTAAATATAAACCTATGCTTGACCTTTTTGTCTATGTTAGCTAGCCAGTGTGATCTTCTGTGAATGCTTACCTCATAAAAAGGTTTTCAGGTGTTTTAAAGTACTTAAAACAATTCAGTATTTCTCTTTTTTTTGTTTTTTTTCAGTATTTCTCTTATAAGTGAGAATGTGCTCTCTATTGCACTTGAGATTGTTACAGTCATGATTTATGATCTCTACTATTTTTAGGACATATTTAAATTAGCCATTGTGAGTCAGGTATCCCAGTGTATTTAATTCATCGATTGCATTGTCTAAAGTGCTCCTTGAATTTCTTCTCTGGATATATTACTCCTACTGTCTAAATGATTCATCTTACCAAGCTTTCTAAGGTGACAAGGCCTGTTGCTATCTGGGAAAGAATGCTGATGTGAAAGCAAGCCTCAGCTCAAAAACTACTTCCTTTTGGTAAAAAGAAAAAGAAAGATCCATCATGTCTAGAACTAGATACTTGGAACTTCAGATCTATCAGACCATATATTGTACCAATGCCAGGTTCAGGAAACAAAGGCGTCCTTCTTCTTGGGGTATGTATTATTTCAGTCACTCTGGGGGGTTATGTACCAGTTCATTTGTATGATAATACACTTGCTTAAACATCTCCAGAGGAAAAACTGCTATGAAATTTTGAGGGGTGGGAGGCCAAAGGGAAAGTCTCAATGAACCGGCACTGATCTGATCTGTAAACATTTGCACCTGTGTTGTAAGAAAGCATGTCACAATGTCATTTTTTTCTATCATACTCAAGATGTTTTAAGGGATTTATTTACTGTGATTTTCTTTGAGAATCAATGATTTAGCCACAAAATATAGTATTTGGGAGTCTTCATCTATAGGCAATATAGCATTGTGTGAAAGTATTATGACTTTTGAAGTCCTTTTTTCTTTATTAAAGTTTTAGCTTTTTTCTTCAATACTTCAAATTTTATAGTGTGAAATGCTTCCAAACTTTGAAATAACTTTTCAGAAATAGGATTTCTATTAGTTTCTTAAGTGGTTTACAAATAACATTTCAATTTGTGATCTGTAACATATCTTCAAAAATTCAACACTCTTCAGAAATGTAGTAGAATATTATGCTAGACAATTACTCTAAGACTGTGTATCTTATATGAAACAATTTGGCACAAACTCCAGGGCCAAAGGGAAATCATTTCCTTCTTTCTAGCCATCAACTCTGAAGTTCTATTTAGATGGAAGAGATCGAACTCCAATGGCATATTTACAAGGCAGGAAAGTTTTTAAATGTTAAAGTTAAGAGATCAAAGTCTCTAATTACTTGACATTATTTTTAGGCTATGTGTAATGGGAGAAGAATATATTCTCTTGTCAACTAACAAAACAACTTAGTCCTCTTCAAATGATGAAGAGGGTAGAGGACATAAAAAGTAGTTATCAAAGGGCGTCTTTATCCTGCCTCATGGTGTATCTGTTTTATCAAAGGGCATCTTTATCCTGCCTCATGGTATATTTGTTTTACTTTTAAGAGCTATATCTATACAATTTTGAAGAAAGTTACAAATACATAAGATAAATGTAAATCTCTATAACGTTCCTCTGTTGCCCAATTTCCCTCTATTGATGCACTCTGTCCAATGTCTTGGAGGTTCTTCCAATGATAATTCATGATGTACCAACACATACAGGTAAATGTTCCCTGTCCATCCATTGTTAATTCCCATCTCCCCTTTCTTTCTCATCCTCTTCCTCTCCATCTCTCTCCTCCCCCTTTCCATGTCTGCCCTTTCCATTCTCTCCGTCCTTCCATCTCATTTTTTATATGAAAGCCAGTGTGATCATGTTCTTTTCTGTTTCTTGAATTTATAGCCTTAAAGTTTGTTCTAAGTCGGTCCATAAGAAGGCCATCATTCCAGCTTGTTTCTGCATAGTGATCCACTGTGTAAGGTCATTAAAATCTCCTATGGAGTTCCTTACAATGAGTGATAAGATGCTTTCCATCTTCTACCATCACAAGTAATTGGTAGCAAATATTTGTGTGCTGGTGTTGAATAATAAATGTTATCTGCAGAACAAACACCCAAGCCTTGAGATTTAATCAGGGTCGGAACATTTTCACCTAAGTGAAAGCAGGACCAAATTGCCCTTCATAAAAGCTATACCCATTCACTTCCAACAATAATGTATGAGAGGGAATCAAAGTAGCTTATGATTCACTTATTTCTTTGTAACAGAACACTATTGTTTTTACAGTTTATAAATTAGGAGCAAACATATTTGAAAGAAGGAACAAGCTGACAGTGTATAGCAACTAATTCAGTTTGTTAACAAGTGAGAAAATCATATCACAAGAAGCATTTTATTGTTTTGTTTGTTTTGTTCCTTTTTTGTTTTACTCATTTTTTATTAGTTCCTTTATAATTTCATACAATGTATTTTAATTATATTCAACTCCACTCAGGTCCATCCTTCCCTTACCTGCCCATGCAACCTTATATCTTTTTTTTTAATCCATCAAGTCCAACTTGTGCTGCCCAAATACATTCTTGGATGTGTGGCCTTCCACTGAAGTGTGATCAATTTACTAGAGGCAATGCTCTTAAAGAAATTAAAAAATTAAATTAAAAAAGTTTTAATTGCCAATAGCTCCTCAGCAAGGGGTGGGACTTCATGTCCCGCTCCCCTCTCTGTGCTGGGATTTGAGCTGGCCTCAGCTTGCACAGGTCTTATGTATACTGCCATATCAACTGTGAGTCCATGTGTGCTGTGCCTTGCTGTGCCCTGCTGTGCCCTGCTGTGCCCTGAGCCTGAAGAGAAGGGGGTGGGTGTGATCTCATTTAGGGCTGAGCACTCTGCGTTCTCTTCCTCTCTCCACCTTGACCATATTAATTATCATCCACCACAAGAAGCCTGTCAGATGAGAGTTGAGAGATACATCAGTCTGTGGGTCACTTTAACAACTATGACCCTTTGGTAAAATAGCAGTAGTAGAGTCTTCATTATTGAATTATAAAAATAATTGTGCTTTTAATTCATGCATTTCTGGAGAGTGTGTAGTGTGAAGAATGGTATGGAGAAGTAAAGTACAGCAAGCTCAGTCAAGTTTAGAGGTGTGTAAAATGTGCTTATGTTTCTGTTGTTTGATGTTTTGCTTTGTGAGTGCTTTACATCTGAATTATTCTGTGGTTTTATAATCATTTCTCGATTCTTTGAGAATCTGACTATGTGAGTACAAGAATGTCCCAGCTTACAGATATACTCCAAGTTTTCGTTTCGTTTTGTTTTGTTTTGGCACTAATTGATTGTATTGAAAGGAGAGGATGTGATATAGGGTCCCATTTAGGACAGAATGTCTGTTGATTTTCTGCACTTTGGTAAATTATGGGTCTCTGTGTTAATCACCACCTACTACAAATAGAGGCTTCTCTGATGAATGTTGAGAGATGTATTAAACTATGGATGTAATGATAAATCATTAGGAGTTAATTTATTCTATGTCCATCTAGCAGAATAATCATGCTAGATTCTCCTCTAGAGCCTGTGAGTTGTCTAACAACATTCTTGATCTGAACATGATACCATTTCGTCATGATGGATTTCATCTTGTGGAGAAATATTGAAATCCAGTCAGAAATTGGTTGGTCATATCCCTCATGATGTTTGTTCCACTTTGCACCACTGGGCATGTCTTGTCAACCAAACATTAATACAGCTTGCAGAATTTATAGGTGGGTAAGATTGACAGTTACTTTTCTCCTCTTGTAGTGTCTATTACATTCCAACAATATGGGAGCTAGCCAATAGGGATGAAGCTTCCAGGACAATACCAGCTTGTTCTATCTTCAGCAATGGGATCTTAGCATCAAATTTAAAGAGTAACCAGTAGCATTGTCAATAATGTGTAATGTTATTCAAATTAATTTTTCTTATTTTACCCAACTGTTTGTCATGCTATTTTGGCTCTAATCTCAAATAGCAGAGTCAAATGTGGCAAAAAAAAAAACCAACTTTAGTCCAGTATTTTACCTTAACATGGAACTCTAAGGCATAGTTCACCACAGTTATGACAAAATCAAATGCATATCACATGAAGATAACACATCTCTTCAATAACAGGAACGAAATATACTAGCATGATTAAACAATTTATTTGACACATTATTTGAAACATTAAGTACTCTTTCCTCATTCACTATAACACCATGGACATCTTTGCTAATGGAAGAATCAGCATTGTATATGACGCCAAAGCAATAAGTAGTTTTAAGTTACATGGTCAATTCTTGTTCCAAATCCCCTTTAAATATCAAGTTCATAGTCACAGCTACTTAAAGTTGGCTGTGCATAAGCTGTCCTGGAATTTTGCAGATAAATATCTTCTCTTTCAATGAATTTACCTTACAAAGGGTTCAAGAGTATAAAGAGAATACATTTTACATCTCTCTGATAAACAAGTTTCCTTGTACAAATTGTAGGAGTCAGGTTTGGGATCATTTGAATAACACATCTCCAGAAGACACTACCATGGTGATAAACTAAAAGGCAATGTTCCAGCCTGCTTTATTGTAGTGACTGGTTTAATTTTTTTTATTAAAGCAGAAAAATGACTTTCAAAAACTTAAGGCTGGAGTGGAATGTTTCCCAAGAAATTATTCCTTGTATGCATTTCTATGATATCATCACAGCTAAACAGATTTAGACTAAATTACTATCCAACACTCATTTCTTGTGTGCACCTTCTGTGAATTTCTCCATCTATTAGTCTTTTAAAAGACTTTAAATTCATCAATGAATAGGACACTTGCCTAACTTGGCACCAATATTTGCATAATCAATCAAAAATTATTCATGCAGAATTTAGAGGGATAGCTTAAGGACACAGCACATAATTCACATCTGTGAACCCTTGACATTGATGCTCAGGCCCACAGAATCATTCCGATGACTACGCTGTGTTATTAAATGCTCAGACCCACAGAATCATTCAGATGACTGGATTGTGTTATTAAAATGTTTTGAAAAAGCAGTAAAATATTTCTTTTCCAGAATATGTTAATTTTTTAAAGCAAACACAAGCAAAGGAAAAAGTTTAAAACATCCAGTTAATTAATTCGGGAGATAAATGTCTATAGAACGTCTTTACTTTCACATAAAGTGATTCATATAGAAAGATCTAGTTTCAACTTATTATCTAGTTTGAACTTATTATTGCTAGCCAAATCATTATTCATTTTAATAATATTATAAAAATATTGCTGAGTACAGTGATGTTGTTTAGTATTGCTTAACTTCTTGCTAATTATTCATAAGTTCTCCAACATAACTATAAAACTCACACCATGGGTGACATTATCACATCACATTATTAATTTGCTACATAAATATAGAGTGTTTTATGTTCATTAGCTCTTCATTTTTGTTATAACCCAGGAAATTAAAACTAGGGTCTTTTTAAAAAGTGAGGAAATTTCAGGTCAATTGAGTTAAACATGTCTGGATATATGGTTTGCATGGCTGGGTAAAAACTGAACTGGAAACTGGATCTTTCCATATGAATCACTTTAAGTGAAAGTGAAGACATTCTAGAGACATTTATCTCTGGAAATAAATCCAGAGGAAATTAATTTAAATACCTACAGGGAAGGCTGAATTTTTTTTTTAGAGAGAATGATATTCTGTTCCCACGAATGGCATATGGGGAAGAATACTCAGTTACAACAGTTCTGGAAACGTCCTTTTCTCAAACTGGGTCCTGGATGCACAGCTATTCACTATACTACAACACAGTAGCCTTTACATGTGTGTAACGCTTCTTTGTATTTTCTTATTATATAAACTTAAGAATGTTCAGATAAATGAATTGCTAAGGTGTTTAATGAAATCTTAAAGGTATTATTTATTTATTTATTTATTTAAAAAGAAAAACTATCTTTTTTATTATACATACCAGTCCAAGTTCCCACTCCCTCTGCTCTTTCCGTTCCCTTCAATTACCCTCCCATCCACTCCTCAGAGAGGTTAAGACACATTGCTTTTGAGAAGGTCCAAGGCCCTCCTTACTATATCTAGACTGAGAAAGGTATCCATGCAAAGAGAATAGGTTCCCAAAAAGCCAGTACATGCAGTAGGGATAAATCCTGATGCCACTGCAAGTGGCCCCTCAGTGTGCCCCAGCCATGCAACTGGCAACCACATTCGGAGGGACTACTTTGGTTCTAACTTGTTCCTTCCCAGTCTGGCTGGTGTTTGTGAGCTCCCATTACCTCAGGTAGACTGTTTCAGTGGGTGAACCCATCATGGTCTTGACCTCTTTGCTCATATTCTCATTCCTTCCACTCTTCAACTGGACTTTGGGAGCTGGTTCTGTGCTCCAATGTGGGTCTCTGCCTCTGTTTGTGTAGTAATAGGGGCAGTGGGGCTGCGTCCTCAGCACCCCGGCCACCTGCTAGCTTATGCCCGAAATAACAACACACAAACTGTATTCATTTAAATATTGTTTGGCTCTTTAGCTTTAGCCCTTTTCTCGGCTAACTCTCGCTCCTGGACTAATCCATTTTCAATCATGTGTGTCGCACCCCAAGGTGCGCTTACCGGGAAGATTTTAGCCTACGTCCATCCTGGGTCGGAGCTTTATCGCCTGTGCCTCAGAGAGCAGAGCTCTCACCTCTGCCCGCTAGAGTGGAGTATCGTGTCTCTCTGAGAGGAGAGCTGTGGAGTCTGACCTCACTTTCTCTTCTGCCCAGCATTCTGCTCCGTTCACTCCTCCCCCTACGTTCTAACCTATCAGGGCAAGCAGCTTCTTTATTAAATCAACCAATGACCTTCCTCCATCATGTTTGCATTATTTTCTGGATGAAGGTTCTATGGTGATATGCAAGATATTCATCAGTATGGCTATAGGATAGGGCCATTTGAGGCTCCCTCTCCTCAGCTGCCCAAAGATCTAGATGGGGACATTTCCATGGATACCTGGGAACACCTCTAGAGTCAAGTCTCTTGCCAACCCTAAAATGGCTCCCTTAATTAGGATATATACTTCCCAGCTCCCATATCCACCCTTATTCCATCCCAACCGTTCCATTCCCCCAAGCTCCCCCCGTCCTCCCCTTCTCACTTTTTTCTCCCCAACTCCCCTTACCTCCACCCCACCCCCACCCCCAAGTTTCCAATTTTTTCCTGGCAATCTTGTCCCCTTCCAATATCCAGGAGGATAATTATATGTTTTTCTTTGGGTTCACCTTCTTATTTAGCTTCTCTAGGATCACGAATTATAGGCTCAATGTCCTTTATTTATGGCTAGAATCCACTGAGTGAGTACATAGCATATTAGTCTGTTGGGGTCTGGGTTACCTCACTCAGGATAGTGTTTTCTATTTCCATCCATTTGCATGCAAAATTCAAGATGTCATTGTTTTTTACTGCTGAGTAGTACTCTAATGCGTACATATTCCACACTTTCTTAATCCATTCTTCCATTGAAGGGCATCTAGGTTGTTTCCAGGTTCTGGCTATTACAAATAATGCTGCTATGAACATAGTTGAACATATGCTTTTGTAGTATCATAGAGCATCTCTTGGGTATATTCCCAAGAGTGGTATTTCTGGATCCTGGGGTAGGTTGATCCCAAATTTCCTGAGAAACCGCCACACTGATTTCCAAAGTGGTTGCACAAGTTTGCATTCCCACCAGCAATGGATGAGTGTTCCCCTTACTCCACAACCTCTCAAGCAAAGGCTATCATTGGTGTTTTTGATTTTAGCCATTCTGACAGATGTAAGATGATATCTCAGAGTTGTTTTGATTTGCATTTCCCTGATGGCTAAATATGTTGAACATTTCCTTAAGTGTTTTTTTTTTTTGTGGCCATTTGAGATTCTTCTGTTGAAAATTCTGTTTAGTTCTGTACCCAGTTTTTAAAATTGGGTTATTGAGAATTTTGATGGCTAATTTCTTGAGGTTTTTATATATATATTTTGGAGATCAGTCCTCTGTCTGATGTGGAGTTGGTGAAGATCTTTTCCCATTTAGTAGGCTGTCTTTTTGTCTTATTGACTGTGTCCTTTGCTTTACAGAAGCTAATCAGTTTCAAGAAGTCCCATTTATTTATTGTTGCTCTTAGTGTCTGTGCTACTGGGGTTATATTTAGGAAGTGGTCTCCTGTGCCCTTGCATTGAAGGCTACTTCCCACTTTCTCTTCTATCAGGATTATTGTAGTCGAATTTATATTGAGGTCTTTAATCCATTTGGACATGAGTTTAGTGCATGCTATAGATATGGATCTATTTTGATTCTTCTACATGTTGACATCCAGTTACGCCAGTACTATTTGTTGAAGATGCTTTATTTTTTCCATTGTATAATTTTAGCTTCTTATTGAAAATAAGGTGTTCATAGGCGTGTGGATTAATATCCAGGTCTTTGATTCTGTTCCATTGGTCAACCTCTCTTTTTTTATACCAATACCAAGCTGTTTTCATTACTGTATAATAGAGCTTGATGTCAGGAATGGTGATGCCTCTGGAGGTTCTTTTATTGTACAGGATTGTTTTGACTATACTGAGTTTTTGTTTTTCCATATGAAGTTGAGTATTGTTCTTTCAAGGTCTATAAAGAATTGTGTTGGGATTTTGTTGGGATTTGCATTGAATCTATAGATTGCTTTCGGTAGGAGTGCCATTTTTATTATGCTGATCCTACCTATCCAAGAACATGGAAGATCCTTCCATTTTCTGTTATCTTCTTCAAGTTTTTTTCTCTAAAAACTTAAAGTTCTTGTAGCAAGGTCTTTCATTTCTTTGGTTAGTGTTACCCCAAGGTATTTTATGTTATTTGTGGCTATTGTGAAAGGTGATGCTTCTATGATTTCTTTCTCAGATTCTTTATCATTTGTGTATAGGAGGGCTAATAATTTTTTGAGTTAACCTTGTATCCTGCCACAATACTGAAGGTATTTATCAGCTGTATGAGTATGAGTTCACTTAAATATATTACTATATTATCTGTAAATAATGAAAGTTTGACTTCTTCCTTTCCAATTTGAATCTTGCTGGTCTCCTTTTGTTTTCTTATTGCTATAGCCAGAACTTCAAGAGCTATTTTAAAAAGATATGGAGAGAGGCTGGTGAGATGGCTCAGTGGTTAAGAGCATTAATTGCTCCTCCAGAGGACCCAGGTTTAATTCCCAGCACCCACATGGCAGCTCGCAGCTGTCTGTAACTCCAGTTCCAGAAAATCTGACATCGTTATACCAGTGTACATGAAATAAAGTTAAATAAAGTTTTAAAAAAAGATATGGAGAGAGTAGACAGCCTTGTCTTGTTGCTGATTTTAGTGGAATCACTTTGAGTTTCTCTCCATTTAATTTGATGTTGGCTGTCAGCTTGCTGTATATTGCTTTTATTATGTTTCGATATGTTCCTTGTATCTCTGATCTCTCCAAGACCTTTAACATGGAGGGGTGTTGGATTTTGTCAAATGCTTTTAAGCATCTAATGAGATCATCATGTTTTTTTTTCTTTCCATTTTATATGGTAGATTACACTGATAGATTTTCATATATTGAACCATCCCTGCATCTCTGGGATGAAGCTGACTATATCATGGTGGATGATTTTCTTGATGTGTTCTCGGATTCAGTATTTTATTTAGTATTTTTGCATATATGTTCATGACTGAGATTTGTCTCAAATTCTCTTTTTTGGTTGAGTCTTTGTGTGGTTTCGGTGTCAGTGTAACTGTAGCCTCATGAAAAGAGTTTGGCCATGTTCCTTTTGTTTCTATTGTGTGGAACACTTTGGGGAGTATAGGTATTAGCTCTTGGAAGTTTTGTTAGAATTCTGCACTAAAACCATCCAGCTCTGGGCTTATTTTGGTCAGAAGGCTTTTGATGACAGCTTCTATTTCCTCACAATTTATAGGCCTATTTAAATTGCTCACCTGGTCTTGACATAATTTTGGTATATATTATCTATCTAGAAAAAAATGTCCATTTCTTTTACATTTTCCAATTTTGTGGAATACAGGTTTCTGAAGTATGACCTAATGATTCTCTGAATTTCCTCAGTGTCTGTTGTTATTTCCCCTTTTCATTTCTGATTTTGTTAATCTGGATGTTCTCTCTCTGCCTTTTGATTAGTTTGGATAGGGATTTGTCTGTCTGTTGATTTTCTCAAAGAACCAGCTTTTTGTTTCATTGATTCTTTGTATTCTTTTATTTATTTCTATTTTATTGGTTTCAGCCCTCAATTTGATTATTTCCTGTCTTCTACTCCTCCTGGGTGAGTCTGCTTCTTTTTGTTCTAGAGCTTTCAGGTGTGCTATTAAGTCACTTGTGTGAGCTTTCTCCATAAACTGGGCACTTAATGCTATGAATTTTCCTCTTAGCACTGCTTTCATAGTGTCCCATAAGTTTGGGTATGTTGTGGCTTCTTTTTCATTAAATTCTAGAAAGAAATTTCTTTCTTTATTTCTTCATTGACCCAGGGGTAATTCAATAGTTTGCTGTGCAATTTCCACTAGTTTGTAGGCTTTCTGAGAGTAGTGTTGTTAAATTCTAACCATTTAATTGGAAAATCTTTTCCCAAATCTTTACTCTGAGGTATTATCTGTCTTTGATGTTAAGGTGTGTTTCTTATATACAGCAGAAGGTGAGATCCTGTTTTCATATCCATTCTCTTAGCCTGTGTCTTTTTATAGGTGAATTGAGTCCATTGATATTAAGGGATATTAATGACCAGAGGTTGTTGATTACTGTTATTTTTTGGTGGTAATGGTTGTTTGTTTTCCTTCTTTTAGTTTTGCTGGAGGGAGGTAATTTTTGCGTGTTTTTTTTTTTTTGTGGGTGCAGTTAGCTTACTTGGGTTGGGGTTTTTATTCTAGTACTTTCTGTAGGGCTGGATTTGTGGAAATATATTGTTTAAATCTGGTTTGTCATGGAATATCTTGTTTTCTACATTGATGGTGATAGAAAGTTTTGCTGGTTATAGTAGTCTGGGGTTGCACCTATGGTCTCTTATTGTCTGCAGCACATCTGCGCAGGACCTTCTGGCTTTCATAGTTTCCATTGGGAAGTCTGTTGTAACACCTTTATATGTTACTTGACCTTTTTCCTTTACAGCTATTAATATTCTTTCTTAATTATGTATGTTTTCTGTTTTTGTTATTATATGGAAAAATGGGACTTTTTTTTCCATGTAGTCTCTTTGGTGTTCTGTAAGCTCCTTGTACCTTCAAAGGGATATCCTTTAGGCTAGGAAAGTTTTCTTCTATGATTTTGTTCAATATATTTTCTATGCCTTTGAGCTGGAGTTCTCCTCCTTCTTCTATCCCTATGATTCTTTGGTATAGTATTTTCATGGTGTCCCAGATTTCCTGGATATTTTATGGTTAAGAATGTGTTCAGTTTAATGTTTTCTTTGACCAAAGAATCAATTTCTTCTATAGTATCTTCAACACCTAAGATTATCTCTTCCATCTGCTGGTTATTCTTGCCTCTGTAGTTCCTGTTCCTTTATCTAGATTTTCCATATCCAGATTTCCCTCAGTTTGCTTTTTTTTTGTCTCTATTTCATCTCAAGTCTTGAATTGTTTGTTTTGCCTTGTTTGATTGATTTTCTTGGTCTGCTCTGTACTGTCAGTGTCTCTGTCTCAGGGAGCCTCTGAGGTCTGTCTTAGCCTGCTCTCTTGGTCTACTTTCCTGGTTCGCTGTCTTGGTCCACTCTGTGTAGTCACAACTTGTGCTTTAGAATTCCTCTCTTGGTCTTCCCTCTTGCTCCTCTCAGCAGGAACTTTCCTGCTGGCTGACTAGTTATGATGAGGCAAATGGGGGAGGGGCCGGGTGTTTTGCCCCACTGTGGAGGGCCTAGAGAGTAAGGTGTCCTGCCATGTGGCTGGTCACTCACCTCTTGGACCTCTCTGTATTGTAGCTAGCTGTGTTTCAGAATTCCAGCAGGATAGGCTAGTTTCAGGCCTAGATGGAGCTAGTAGCTTGCGGAATCTGGTGGATGGGGATGGGTATTGGGGCAGCCTACCTGTAGGAAACTCTCCTGCTGGCTAGAGAAGCCAAGGCAGTTGGGGAGGGACCTGGGTTTTTGCCCCCCTATGGAGGTTTTATAGAGTGGGGTGTCCCATTGGGTGGCTGATCACTAATGACTGGTCCTCCCTGTATTGTAGCAAGCTGTGTTTCAGAGTTCCATTGAGGTTGCAAGAAGAGAGGCCAAAGGTATTTATTCTTAAAGATTCTGTCCCCATGGTTAACTTTAAGGTAACCCATACAGGGGATGGAAGCTGCTATAGCACACACTGGGACTCTAATCATGCATGTCATTGTCATTGCTGCTTCTTTGCTGTGCTGTTTCTTGTAGCAGAGCTCAAGCACTCCTCTGTATATTAGAGATAAATCTGTCCCTACAGAAAGATTAGAGCACACACCTAAAAGGATTAATGTTTTCAGGAAGTTCATTTCTATTCATATAGACAATTCTTAATTTGGATTTAAACACTTGCACGACTCTTAACTATCTTCTTGGTATTAAGATACTAGACAATTTTTTTGGTCTGTTGATTGTTTGAGATAGAATTTTTCTGTATAACAGTCCTGGCTGTCCTAGAACTCACTTTGTAGAGCAAGTTGGCTTCCAACTCACAAAGATCTACCTGCCTCTGCAACCCTGGTGCTGGAAATAAAGGCATATACCACCAAACCCAGCTACTGGACTGAGTTTTTGGAATGGACTTTTGACATCATGATGTTGAACATTCTTTTTTGTATCTCTATAATTCTGACTGGTGTTTATATAATTCTATATGTTGATTTTATTTAAATGTATATATTTAAAGATTTTTTTAACCAAGATTGCACTTGAATAATAAAAAGTCAAATACTGCTGTAAAGCTATAAATGAAGCACAGGTGAAAGGGACTCCAATGTAAATCTCTTTCAACGTCTTTCTTTAGCTATTACATTCATAACTCAAAGTGTACTAACATTGCTGTTTTTATTATTCCACTATAGATAATCCTGTATTTCTACCTTTTAAGAAAAATTGGGTTTTGCTTCTGCACATCACTTCTGCATATTTTTCTAATTGAACTTATTATTGCTAGCAAATCATTATTCATTTCAATAGGATTGTAAAAATATTGCTAAGTGCAATGATGTTGTTTAGTATTGTTTAACTTCTCAATTACCCATGAGCTCTCCAACATGACTATAGAAGTCTTCTCATTATGAACAAACATATTAGGGAATTTATTGGGCCTCTCTCTGTTTCTCTTTTTTTGTGTGTGTGTGGAGACATTCCTCCTGAACTATGGTCTTCTTGTAAATATCATAGCATCTTTAATTTACTCTCTGACTTTATTCAATTTGACTAATATAGAACTCAAGGAGGCTGGTAATCATTTCACTATGACACACATCTGATGACAGTGGAGGGTTCTATAAAATCTCTTTTAATTGATAAGAAAAATGTTCCTCCACAAAAGTAGTTAGATTGCAAGAGAAAGTAAAAATGATGTGGAATTTCCCTCTGTATGTTGTGAATACCATTGGTTAATGAAGAAGTTGCTTTGTGCCTCTGATAGGGTAGAGCAGAGCCAGGTGGAGAAAACTAAACTGAATGTTGAAAGAAAGAAGGTAGAGTCAGAGAGAAGCCATGTAGCCCTGCCAGAGACAGAATCTGGAAATTTACCTGGTATGCCACAACCACATGGCAATACACAGATTAATAGAAATGGGTTAAATTAAGATGTAAGAGTTATCCAATAAGAAACTAGAGCTAGGATTGGGTTGCCGTGGCTGCTAAGATGACCAAAATAAAGGCGGTCCCCAAGGATTCTGAGGCGCAGGTGGTGGGCCGCAGCGAGGAGCGCACGTACGAGGAGCTGCTGGTCAACCTGAACCCCATCGCGCAGCCGCTGGCTTCCTGCCGCCTGACGCGCAAGCTCTACAAATGTATCAAGAAGGGCATGAAGCAGAAGCAGATTCGGCGCGGAGTGAAGGAGGTTCAGAAATTTGTCAACAAGGGCGAGAAAGGAATCATGGTTCTGGCAGGAGACACATTGCCGATTGAAGTATACTGCCATCTTCCAGTTATGTGTGAGGACCAGAACTTGCCCTATGTCTATATCCCCTCTAAGACGGACTTGGAAGCAACAACAGGCTCCAAGCGCCCCACCTGTGTGATCTTGGTGAAGCCCCATGAGGACTACCAGGAGATCTATGACAAGTGCCTGGAGGAGGTGCAAGCCCTGCCAGCGCCTCTGTGAGAGACTTGCACCGCAGCCTATTCCAGGAGCTGCTGGGGTGGCTGCAGGCGGCTGCCCACTCTTAACAGTATCTCCCTGATTTCCTGACGTGTGAATTCTCCCCAGGCAGCTCCAGCAGCTGTTCTTGGAGGTAGAGCCAGCATCTCTCCATCAGTGCCATCTCCTGTTGAGCTCAGATGAAGACAGCTCCAAGAGTGTGGGGTTGAAGTAAATACTGAGGCAAAAAAAAAAAAAAGAAACTAGAGCTAATGGGCCAAGCAGTGATTTAATTAATACAGTTTCTGTGTGGTTATTTCGGTTCTGGGCAACTGGGAACAGAACAAGCAGCCTCTTACAACAAATTGGTGCTCCAGTGTGCGCTAGATAAATCTACATAGAACCCAGGAGGGCTTGAAAAAAATTCTAGACACTAAAAAACAAAGTTTAACTGTATTTTTTTTTTTTTTGGATTGGCTTTGCTTGCTGGCAGCATGCAGCAGCTCCTTTAAGAAAAGTCTTCCCGATTCAGCAGAAGTAGAAAAAAAAAACTTCATGGTTTCAAAATGGTGGTTTCCTGGTCCATGCTGCCAGAAGAAACTCTGGCTCTTTTTTGGGGCTGATGCCAAGCACCTATTTTGGGTGCAGAAGCTTATGTGCCCACTCAGGGTCGAGAGAAAAGTAGCTGAGACCATGCACAGGACTCAGCACTCCCTACCTGAGCAGGCAGTGGGATCAGTCTGCTAGGTGTGCACATGCAAAAGAACCATGGTGGATTCCCACTGCCATACACAGAGATATTTCCAGGCCACGCAGTGAGCTACTGACAGATGAAAAGGGTTTATATGCTGCATGGTGCTACCCAGTGTTGAGGTGCTGACGATGACTCCCACCTGGCAATCATAGAGCCTGCAGTGGACTACCTCCACCATATTTAAAGCCCGAGAAAGGCGGAGCCAGCACCCAGGGCCCCTGAGACCAAGCGCTTAGCATTGTAAAAAGCCATCCTGGTTAGAAAAGGATTACAGATATGCAATAAGTACAGATTCAGACATAAAAGGCCTCTAAATGAGACACAGCATGCTTTTAAAATGTACATAGGCTTGGAGAGAAAAAAAAAGAATAGCCAGTTATAATAAAAAAGTGTTTGTTGTAGAGAGGCCGCTTGTTCTTTCCAGCTGTCCAGCTAGCTTAGACCTGAAATAATCACACAGAAACTATTTTAGTTAAATCACATCTTGGCCCTTTAGCTCTAGCTTCTTATTGGCTAACTCTTATACCAATTTAACCCATTTCTATTTATCTGTATATCACCATGTAGCAGTGGATTACTGGCAAAGTTTTGGCATGTCTGACTCTGGTGGCAACTCCATGGAGTCCCTCTGACTCCACTTTTCTTTCGTCCAGCATTCAGTAACTATAATTCTTACTTGATACCTGTTTTTTTTATATATATAATTTTACTATGTTAAAGTTAAAATCTTCCTTTTTATTTAGACAGATAAAGGGAAGTGATGTGGAATTCCCCTCTGTATGCTGTGAATATCATTGTTAATAAAGAAGCTGTTTTGGGCCTGTAATAGGGTAGAGCAGAGCTAGGTGGGGAAAACTAAACTGAATGCTGGGAGAAAGAAGGCAGAGTGAGAGAGAAGTCATGTAGCCTCACTGGAGACAGACGCCAGAACTTTGCCCAGGAAGCTACAGCCACATGGCAATACACAGATTAATAGAAATGGGTTAAATTAAGATGTAAGAGTTAGCTAGTAAGGAGCTACAGCTTATAGGTCAAGCAGTGATTTAATTAATAGAGTTTCTGTGTGGTTATTTTGGTCTGGGCAGCCAGGAATAGAACAAGCAGCCTCCTACAACATAAAGAAGCTGCTGAGGGTTGACACTGACGAGAAAAAGATAGAGTGAAGAGGACACTGAGGAAGAGTAGGGTGAGTATACTATGAGTTATGTGGGTCAGCAGGGATTTGCTGCAGTCTTATTTTGTGAAGCTTTGGGTAGAGTGGGTACAAAGAGTAAACATATCGTTTAATTTAATCAGAGCAATGATTTTCTTAAGCAAAACTCAAAGACAAAAGAGGAACAAGAAATTAAGTATATAAAGATCTATCTTCTAAGTCCTGTAATTTCTTAGCAGTCATTTTGATGTAATAAACTTTTCTTCGTAATGCTAGGTTTTTTTTAAAGTTTTATTCATTCTAAACACTTTGAATATTTTTCCCCATTTATTCTAAACATTAAGGTTCTCACAAGTGAAAAAGTTACTGAGTATAGCAGAAACTGTGTATGCTAAAAGATTTTCCACATTGTTCGTTATACATATAAAGCCTGTCTCCAGAGTGAATTCTTTAGAACATCATGGCAACAAGAACTGCCGATGGCTTTGAACAATACTTAAATGAATATATGCATTAAAATTCTTTCCAGTCTAATTTTGTGCATGAGGGTTACTGAAATTGGATGTGCTGAAGATTTTCCCACATTACAGACACTGTGTGAGATCTCTCTACTTGTTAAAATGGCAAGAACAAAGAAATGGTTTATATACAATGTTTACATACAAAAGGTTTCTATCCAATGTGAATGTTTCGACTCTTATACCAAGTGAATCTTGGTATAAGACTTTCTGACAATAGTTACACGCATTAGGCTACTGACTAGTATGAAGTGTTTCAGATCTGTTATGATCACAAGAGCAGCTGAAGGCTTTTCCACAATTCTTATGTGTATAAGGCTTTACTCTCAAGTGAACAATTTTATGCTTGTTAAAGTCAATAGAATGAACAGTTTCCACATCTTTTACACACAAAGGGTTTTTCTCCAATGTGATTTTTTTCATGCAAATTAGGACAAGTTGAAATGTTGAAAGCTTTCCTGTAATGCTTACATGCAAAAGCCTTCTCTCCAGTTTGAACTCTTTCATGAATGTTCAGCTGACATTGTGGAGTTTTCCACAATGTGTACATGCATAACACTTATCTTCAGTATGATCTCTTTCATGAACCTTACGAATAGAAATTGGTGAAGTGTTTTACATAATGCTTACATGAATAAGGCAACAATAAAGTGTGACTTCATTCATGTCAGTTATGACTACTGAGATCACTGAAGGCTTTTCCAAGATGTCTACATGCTCAAGATCTTTCTCCCGTGTGATTCTTTTCACAAATGTTCAGGTGATTGGAGGAGGTAAAGACTTTTTCACAATGCTTAAATGTACAAGAATTCTCTTTACTATGAACTCTTTTAATGAGTCTTACAGGAACTGAAATTATTGAAGGCTTTTTTTTTACAGTGCCTACATGAATAAGGTTTCACTGCAGTGTGACTCCTTCCATGTCTGTTACAATTACTGGAGTTGTTGAGTGATTTTCCACAATGCTTACATACATAAGGTTTTTTCCAGTGTGAATTCATGGATGTTCAGATGATGACACCAGAAAAAGGTTTTCCCACAATGCTTGCATGTATAGATCTTCTGCTTCTCTGTAGCGTGGCTCCTTTCATGTCTGTTACACCTATGGAGGTTGTTGAAGGCTTTCCACAATGCTCATGCATAAGGTTTTTCTGTAGTGTGGCTCCTTTCATGTCTGTTACGGTTACTGGGGTGCTTGAAGGCTTTTCCACAATGCTTACATGGATAAGGCTTTTCTCCAGTGTGAATTATTTTATGGATATTCAGATGACTGGAACAAAAAAAGGCTTTTCCACAATGCTTGCATGTATAAGGTTTCTCTGTAGTATGGCTCCTTTCATGTCTGTTATGACTACTGGGATTGTTGAAGGCTTTTCCACAATGCTTACATGCGTAAGCTTTCTCTCCAGTGTGAATTCTTTCGTGAATGTTTCGATGAGAAGAACGGGTGAAGTTTTTCCCACAGTGTTTGCAGACATAAGGCTTTTGTCCAATGTAACTGCTTTCATGACTGTTATGGTGACTGAACTGGGTGAAGACTTTTCCAAAATGTATATAAGCATACGGCTTCTCTCCTTTGTGAGTTACTTTTTGTTTCTCAAAACATGTTGCATATTTAAATATTTTGCCACACTGCCTACAAATGTACCTTATCTCTTCAACATGACTTTTTTCATGGTTGGTAATGTTACTGGAATCAATGAAGGATTCTTTAGAGACTGCATACAAATTGTTTCACTTCTTTGTTGGTTCCTTCATCACTCTGGCCATATGTGTACCTCATTAAGACATTCTCATTGAGTTTATATCCAGTGTGAGTTCTCTCCTGAGGCTGATCAAAACAGAGACTCCTACAGGCTTCATTACATTGTTGATTTTTACAGGGTTTCTCTTCAGAAGAAGTTTCTAGTACTTGAAGTGATTCAGGATAACTTATATTTTTCCAATGTTTCCGATGTGTAAAAGCTTTTACCACAGCTTCCTTATACAGCGGTGGTTTCTCTCTAGTTTTTTCTCTGAGATACCCATGTAAGGATAAATGACCAATACTGTTTCTTAACATGCAATGGAGTTTCATGAGTTCTTACTCTGGAAGGCATGTCTTTATTGATCATACTCTCTGGAATAGGTTGCTGGTTTTTATCACACTCAGTATGACATTGATATCCATGGTCTTTCTCAATTGACTGAATTCCCATATTCCTGCTGAGATCTTTAAAGTCCTCTTCAACGTTTTCTTCTAATGCTTTTTCTATGGAGACCAGCTTCAAAAATGTTTCCTTCATCACATCTCTGTAGAGCTTCTTTTGACTATAATCCAACACAGCCCATTCTTCTGAGATAAAATTCACTGCCACATCCCCAAAGTTTATTGGCTCCATTTCATACTTCTGATGTGTCTCAGTAGCCTCCCAAGAGGCCTGCAGTCAGCAGAACACACAGACGCCTAAAACAAGTCCTCACCAATCTGTGAGTTTTTTAAAAGTGGAATTTCATGCTCATTATTTTTGAAAAGTTCCTTTGGTTTATTTATTTCAAAATTTATACCCTATGCTTTATTTCTGATTATGTTACAAAAGTCCTATTAGTTGATCTAAGTTTCTTATTTCCTTCTTGCTTGTCTCCCATTTTTTTTCTGGGAAATTTCCCAAAACTTATCTTTCAACTCCTCTGCTGAATTTTTTTTGTCTTCAATGTTCCACTTAACTTTTATGATCTTGTTTCCAGTCACCAGATATCATATTTTGACCTCATGTATGCCATCAGTGCCCTATGTTAGTCTCTGAGAAGTTTCAGTATGTGTGCTGGAAGTGGGTTTTCTTCTCTCTGTGCTCTGTCTCTGTGCCTTGTTTCTCTGGGTGCCCCCCTTTTTTACTTTGTCTTTGCTCCCATTTGTCATGTTAAATGATTCCTTTACCTCTCTGGTGGCTGATAATCTGTTCAAATGAGCTTAATGATATGTGGATCCATTCCTCTAAGGATGATATGTGGGTCCATTCCTCTAAGGATGATATGTGGGTCCATTCCTCTAAGGATGATATGTGGGTCCATTCCTCTA
>NC_022025.1:4244313-4257919 GCF_000317375.1 Microtus ochrogaster
TCCATTCCTCTAAGGATGATATGTGGGTCCATTCCTCTAAGGATGATATGTGGGTCCATTCCTCTAAGGATGATATGTGGGTCCATTCCTCTATGGATGATCTGCCAGAACCATGAGTTGTAGGGCTTCCAACACAGACATCTTCTCTTGTCCTGATGCACTTCCCTAGAGGGGATACTTTCCATATCCCATCTGAAAGTATTTGCCAAGTCTGGATTTCTGTGGTATTTTGAAAGCCAAGAAGAGGGAAAGGAACAGAGAGGTTTACAATGTTCTCTGATATCACATGACCATTTCTTCCCTGACTTCAATTATGCTTTGTGTCTCCAAGTTCAAAACTTACCTGACTTAAAGTTCCTAGCAGCCTCCTTATTGCTTTTATCTAAATTTATATTGAACAATTCTACCAATAACTCCTCAGTAATCAGAGGCTGGGGTGAAAATGTGCTAGCTCAAAGAGGTTGAGGAGCAGATAGTTGGCTTTCCTTCTTAACCGGCTTCTCTGGAGATTTTCCCATCCTTCCAATCCAAAAGAAACAATCAAACTCTCCTTCCCTTCCTTCCTGTACATTTCTCTGTCTTCCTGACTCCCTTTTTACTCTCTATGACTACCTCCTGTCAACTAGCTGCTGCCTCTGCCTCCTGACCTCAGCCTTTTATTTAATTAACACATTCTCGTGTTCACAGTGTGATCAAATATCCTGTAATAGTTCCCCCTTTTTGGCTCAATAAAATATGACAGTGAAACTATATATAATAAGAACAATTATCATATGAGAATTACATTTACAACATTGAGTCCATTTGTATTTGCTGAATTTGGTAACAAGGAAAACTGTAAAACTCTAACTACTTAGTCTTCACCCAATCAGAGACCTGAAAATGAGTAAACAGAAAGGGCAGAACAATCAACTTCAAAAACCACAGAAACAACAGAGACATCTGGCTGCCTGGACAATCACTAAGGTGCCTCTGCAACACTGGAGAATCAATCCTGGGCCTATAGGCCCAGAATATCTGACAAACCTTTCTGTGTAGCAGGGATTTTTGAAGGACTGGCCTACCTTATATTGGCAGTTGACATGCTTTGTGACCTGCTTATCCAATGTGACAGGGTATTGTCAGCAGTCGAAACAAGGGCAGTTTCTTGCCCAGTGGATAGCTTTGCCACATTTGAAGCAAGCCCCATATGAAGGTTCTTTGATGCCCATCATTTTTTTAAAAAATAGATTGTTGCTTCCAGGGGCAGATATGTCTCACTCTCATAAAAAGTCAGGGAGGGGAGCAGAGAAAAATGTAGAGCTCAATAAAAATCAATAAAAAAATGAAAAACGTCTTACGTTATTAAAACATTTTAAATGCCATATTCTTCAGATCTCAGGAACTGTTCGAAGACCACCTATCTAAAATACATGAGGCTAAATAAAGCTTATTTCTGTCTACATCTAAACATTTAGTACAAGTTTGATTGTTATCTTAGTTATCCTAAACAGTTTGTATTACAAACTTTATATTACAATTTTAAATGAGTTGCAGAGGTACAATACCTTACAGTATGTTGTAAAATAACCTTAAATTTGTATCGATATACAAAACCCCATACCAATGCAAAATGCTTGAAACAAGTAGTTGCATTTCAGTTTAAACGTAGATTCAATCATCAATCCTTTTATCCTCTCATTTGATTTTCCGAGAGAGTTTTAGTACAGAGGTGATTAAGTGAGTTATAGAAGGGAAAGGGAAGGGGGAGCAGGACACACACACACACAGAGAGAGAGAGAGAGAGAGAGAGAGAGAGAGAGAGAGAGAGAGAGAGAGAGAGGGAAGCAGCAGCCATCTCTTCTGAAGAGGGACAGGTAGTAACCTATCATTTCCATATCACCATTTGCACCCTTTTTAAAGATAAAAGAGAAAGAAGGATAGAGGAATTGAAAAGAAAGACAAAAAGAGAAAAGACAGAAAGAAAAATCTCCCTTAATCTAGCCTTCTTTGTTTAGTTACCTCCTTAATTGTGACCAATAACAACTTGCAAACCCCCTAAACAATGACAAACATCCATAACCCACCAAATGATCAAAAGTCACCCATCCCACCTCTCACGAATGTGGGCATAGTGTTCTTTTTTTCAATATTAAAAGTGTCATCTTTAATATCTGATTAGTGAGCATTAAGCTTGAACTCGGTGTTGGACTGAGCATTTAACATTGTTATTATCCCCACTTGATAGATATGGAATCTGTGATGCAGAAGGTCAGGTAGCTGGCAAGGGTCCTGTAGAGACGCGAAGATGGTTGGGTCTTCTGAGTGCACAGCCTCAAGAGTGGGCTAGGCCAGGCCAACTGACCTTTTCCAGGGAGTTGGCTGCCAAGGGCTTGCCTTGCTCTTCCCTGGTTCAGTGACGATTGGGAGACATGGTTCTAGTGTGGACACTCCCAATTTGGGATGTGAATCTATACAAGTCCCTTCCTTAGTCAAGTCTTGGTGACTTCACTCCTCAAACAGGAAGCTGAACAAGACTGTGAGTCCAGCATTCTACCCTCTTTAATGTCCTAGGCTTTCCCCTACCTTGGGATGTCTCTAAGATGAGACATGCCCTCACTTTCTGCCATCTTCTGCCAATCTGTCATAATCACTGATCTTTTTTATTGTTTTTAATTGAGCTATATAGTTTTCTATGCTCCCCATCCTTCCTCTCCCCTCTGCTTCAACCCTCTTCCATGGTCCCCATGCTCCTAATTTACTCAGGAAATCCTGTATTTTTCTACTTCCCTTGTAGATTAGATTCATGTATGTCTCTCTTAGGGTCCTCTTTGTTGTCTAGGTTCTCTAGGATCGTGAATTGTAGGCTGGGTTTTCTTTGCTTTATGTCTAAAAGCCAGTTATGAGTGAGTACATATGATAATTGTCTTTCTGGTTCTGGGTTACCTCTCTCAGTATGATGTTTTCTAGATCCTTTCATTTGCCCACAAATTTCAAGATGTCATTATTTTTTTCTGTTGTATAGTACTCCATTGTGTAAGTGTACCACATTTTCCTTATCCATTCTTCAGTCAAGGGGCATTTAGGTTGTTTCCAGGTTCTGGCTATGACAAACAATGGTGCTATGAAAACAGTTGAGCACCTTTGGGTATATACCCAAAAGTGGTATTGCTGGGTCTTGAGGTATGTTGTTTCCTAATTTTCTGAGAAATCACCATACTGATATCCAAAGGAACTGTACCGGTTTGCACTCCCAACCACAATGGAGGAGTGTTCCCTTTACCCCACATTCTCTCCAGCATAAGTTGTCATCAGTGTTTTTAATTTTGGCCATTCTTTCAGGTGTAAAATTGAATCTCAGAGTTGTTTTGATTTGTATTTCTCTGATGACTAAGGATGTTGAGCATTTCCTTAAGTGTCTTTCAGCCATTTTAGATTCTTTTCTTGAAAATTTTCTGTTTATGTCTGTACCCCATTTTTATTAGATTATTTGTTCTTTTGATAACCAATTTCTTGAGTTCTTTATATATTTTGGAGATCAGCCTCTGTCTGATGTGGGGTTGGTGAAGGTCTTTTCCCATTCTGTAGGCTGCCATTTTACCTTGCTGACCATGTCCTTTGCTTTACAGAGGGTTCTCGGTTTCAGGAGGCCCCATTTATTGTTTCTTTCTGTGTCTAGCTACTATTTAGGAAGTGGTCTCCTGTTCCAATGCATTCAAGTGTACTTTCCACTTTATCTTCTATGAGGCTCAGTGTGGTTGTTCAAGTCTTGCTGTTGTAGAGCCACCAGTTTTTATTGGTGTCATGTTGCTCTTTGTGGTGTTGAGTGTGTTCTTACCTTGTCTATTCATCTTCTCCTCTGATTGATGTAGTTGGGGCCATGTCTCTGGTGATCAATCTTCTAGGTGCCAGTGGATCCAAGGCTCAAATGGTTGCTCCTTGTGGTGCAGGCAGGGCCATGTTTCCAGTCACCCTAGAGGTTACTTGGTGTTACTGAAGGTAGCTTAGCACTCCCAGGGGTCACTCTGCAATCCCTGAGGATCTTTTTGGGCCTGCTACCACAGAGGTTGCTTGCTTGTGCCTGCTCCTCCGGATGCCACTGATTCACGCCCATCCTGCCAAAGTCTCTGTCTGAAGCCTGCTCCCTTAGTGGTGGCTCCCTTGTATCTTTTCCTTTTGCCTTGGGCCTGCTCTGGTGGAGGTCACTGGCTCAAGCTCCTGTGGAGGTTGCTGCCTTGGGCCTGCTCTGGCTGAAGTCACTGACTCAGGCCTATTTCCACAGATGTTCCTGTCTTGGGCCTGTTCCCATGGAGGTTCCTGGCTTTGGCCCAATCCCACAGAAGTCTCTGGCTTGGGCCTGTTCCCTTGGAGGTCCCTGACTCACATCTGGTCCCTCAGAGGTCTCTGGCTCAGGCCTGCTCCTTGATGGTCACTCCCTTGTACCTGCTCCTAATAAATAAATGGTAATTTTGACAGAAGTAGGTATGAATGGAGGGCCAGCTATGTGAAAAGAGACAAGAAGAGCAGAAGTCAGAGTGATCCATCCCTAAAACAAAGCAGAACAAAGACTGCCAACCAATCAGCCAAAGACAAATACAGACCAAATTTTCTCTCCTAATTCTCAGACAGGACAAGCTCTACTGACAACTAGATCCTAGACTTCTGCCTTTCTGATCTGTGACCTAAGTCACACTCCTGGTAGTTCTTTAGTATTTAGCCCTTTAAACACACACACATACGCACACATACTGGACTCTGGAAATGCATCAGTTCAATTTTTCTCTCTTTTGTCTCCAGCAGAGGAGACTGTGATCAGATGGTAAAATATTCAGGAAAACTATAAAAGCAAAAAGGAACAAGTCACCTTCCAGGAGAACTCTGTCATCTGCAGAATTTGTCCCTTTACAGACAGTTGGAGTTTTAGATTTTATTAATGTACCAAACTTATTGTTACTCATAAATTTAGAACAAAAAAAGACTGTGATAATTGTAAAGAACCAGATTTACAACCTTTAAACTCAGGCTGATACACTGAACACCTGAAAATACTAGTCTCTGTAACTTTTCCATCATCCTGAAATGTTCTCCTACCAACCTCTCCTTTATCTCAGACTCTCATCTAATGGATGGATGAAATGTTTCCTCTTTGGTTTACTCTCTTCCATCAAAGAACTTACTTTGCGCCTCTTCAACAAGATTCTTACTTCTTGAGTGAGCTCTTAGAGAGAATTATCAAATTCAAAGGGAATGTATAATTGATAGAATTTGAAGGTAAAAAGTTTTTAAGTTTCAGAATCTTGGGATTTTCCCCCTATTATTATTTTTCCCAACAAAACATAGCTAAGAATTATAGCAATTTAGATTTTGTTTGAACTCCAACTCTGCCACTTATCTATGTGATAATGGAAAAAATATTTCAGCCCTCAGTCTCCATTTATTTATTTGTATTTAGTTGTAAATAATACATATTTCATAAGACTGTCATGGAAATTAAATGAAATAGGATAAATAAAACTCACAGACAATGCCTTGTACTATGACTTCTAGTATACAATAACTTCTAGCCACACCCATTCCATTCTTCATTTTTCTTACCCAATTGGATCACAGTATTAAGTCAGTTCTCCTATAGAGAATTCCTCCCCCATGCATCCCTGTTTTGCATATCTCAGAAAGAAACTGTACAAGAAGTCACAGGTTGAGCATCTTTTGGGTATATGCCTGAGAGTGGTATTGCTGGATCCTCAGATAGGCTGATCCCCAATTTTCTGAGAAACCGCCATATTGATTTCTAAAGTGGTTGTACAAGCTTGCATTCCCACCAGCAATGGATATGTGCTCCCCTTACTCCACATCTTCTCCAGCATAAGCTATCATTAGTGGTTTTTGATCTTAGCCATTCTGACAGGTGTAAGATGGTATCTCAGAGTTGTTTTGATTTGTATTTCCCTGATGGCTAAGGATGTTGAACATTTTCTTAAGTATCTTTTGGTCATTTGAGATTCTTCTGTTGAGAATTCTATGTTTTTAGAATTTTAATGTCTAATTTCTTGAGTTCTTTATATATTTTGGAGATTAGTCCTTTGTCTGATGTGTGGTTGGTGAAGATCTATTCCCATTCAGTAGGCTTCCTTTTTGTCTTATTGACTGTGTCCTTTGCTTTATAGAAGCTTCTCAGTTTCAGGAGGTTCCATTTATTTATTGTTGCTCTCAGTGTCTGTGCTACTGGGGTTATATTTAGGAAGTGGTTATATTTAGTGCATGGTTCTTTGCCCATGCATTGAAGACTACTTACCATTTTCTCTTCTATAGGGTTCAGTGTCGTTGGATTTATATTGAGGTCTTTAATCATTTGAACTTGAGTTTTGCGCCTGGCGATAGCTATGGATCTATTTTGATTCTTCTACATGTTGATATCCAGTTATGCCAGCACCATTTGTTGAAGAAACTTTCTTTTTTTCCATTGTATAATTTTAACTTCTTTGTCACAAATCAGGTGTCCATTGGTGTGTGGAACAAAAGCATTTGTTCAACTATGTTCATAAAGCATTATTTGTAATAGGCAGAACCTGGAAAAAACCTAGATGCCCCTCAACTGAAGAATGGATAAAAAAGATGTGGCACATTTACATATTAGAGTACTACTCAGTGGTTAAAAAAAACCAATGGCATCTTGAATTTTGTATGCAAATGGATGTAATTAGAAAACACTATCTATTATGTATACAATATTCTTTCTGTGTGTATGCCTGAAGGCCAGAAGAGGGCACCAGACCTCATTACAGATGGTTGTGAGCCACCATGTGGTTGCTGGGAATTGAACTCAGGACCTTTGGAAGAGCAGGCAATGCTCTTAACCGCTGCGCCATCTCTCCAGTACAGGGTGGTGGTGGCGCACGCCTTTAATCCCAGCACTCAAGAGGCAGAGGCAGGCGGATCTCTGTGAGTTCGAGACCAGCCTGGTCTACAGAGCTAGTTCCAGGACAGGCTCCAAAGCCACAGAGAAACCCTGTCTCGAAAAACAAAAAAATAAAAAATAGAAAACACTATCATCAGTGAGGTAACCCAGGCCCAAAAAGATGAATATGCTATGTACTCACTCATAAGTGGATACTAGCTATAAACAAAGGACATTGAGCGTATAGTTCATGATCCTAAAGAAGCTAAGTAATAAGATGCACCCCAAGAGAAACATATAAATCCACCTGGAAATCAGAAACAGACAAGATTGCCTGACAAAATTCGGAGCATGGGAGTAGGGGAGTAAGGGAGGATAGAAGGGGAAGAGAAGGGGAGAAGGGGAGGGGTGAAGAGAACTTGAGGGAGTGGGATAGTAGAGATAGAGGAAGGACAGAGATGAGAGCAAGAAAAGAGATATCTTGATTGAGGGAGCCATTATAAGGTTAGCAGGAATCTGGCTTTAGTGAATTTCCCAGGAATCCATAGGATGGCCCCAGTTAAGACCCCAAGCAACAGAAGAGAGGGAGACAGATCTTGACTTGCCCTGTCAGACTGATGAATATTTAAATATCACCATATAACCTTCATCCAGCAACTGATGAAAACAGAGGCAGAGACCTGCGTTGGAGCACTGGACTGAGCTCCCAAAGTCCAGGTGAAGAGTGGGAGGAATGAGAATGTGAGCAAAGAGGTCAAGACCATGATGGGGACACCCATTGAAACAGTTTACCTGAGCTAATGGGAGCTCACCAACTCCAGCCGGACTAGGAAGAAATAAGCATAGGACCAAACTAGTCCCTCTGAATGTAGTTGACACTTGAATGGCTGGGGGAGACTGAGGGGTCACTGGCAGTGGCACCAGGATTTATCCCTACTGCATGTACTGGCTTTTTGGGATCCTATACTCTTTGGATGTATACCTTACTCAGCCTAGATATAGTAGGGTGGGCCTTAGACCTTCCACAAAGCAATGTGCCTTACCCTCTCTGAGGATTGGATGGGGGTAGGGTGGGAGGATGTGTGGAGGGAATGGGAGGAGGGCAGGGAGTGAGAACTTGGATTGGTATTTCTTAAAAATCTAATGAATTTAAAAATAAATTTTAAAAAAGTGGGAGTAAAACTCACACCATAGTAACAAAATAACATGGAAAAAAGAAGTCACAGCTTAGAAAAAGATCACGAGTTAATCTAGGACCCGAGAGACTAAACTCCATCTTGGTTAGTAGAAAGCCTGCTGTTTGAATACTCTGTCCTCAGCAATGTTGATCAGCATCACTACCAGTGTCCTGGGCCAGAAACTAATGATATGCATTCCCTGGGCTATTTACCTGTGAAAGACCTTCCTCGGTACCTAATTTTTCTGAATAAATGTTGGAATGCAGCTTGAATTTTGCAATCTTACGCCTTTTCATAAAGGCATATTTCTCTATATGGTTTGCTGAGCAATGAGTACTAAAGGGGGGAAGCTATCTGTTCTTTCCAATAAGTCTTTCAATATATTTCATCTCCATTTGTTTATAACTTGTTCGACTCATTCAGTCCTTATTCAAATGCTTGGATATTTAGAATACAATGTCCTTCTTACTTTGACCCATTTTCTTCCTTATTTGTCTCATGAATGATTGTAAGTACATTTTTCTTTATTAATAATATTAATCAATAATTAGAAAAATTTTCTTGATGGGTTATAGTGATGTCTTCATGACAATAAACTACATTATAATATTGTAGAATATTGGTACAGTATGAAATATAAATAAATTATACAATATGAAATCATTATATTACTAATTATTCAAAAGTTGTCTTCTATTAAAAATTTCTTTATGACAGGTGAAACAAACAGAATTTTTCTTTCTAACATAAGATGAGCGTGGAGATGACCAATTGCTCTTGTGGTTCAGTGATGCACTGTTACAAGTGACTCCCACTGTAGTTCTGCATAGACTGTAACAACTCCAGGAATCTTGTCCAACCAAAAAAAGATGGTTGGAAAACATTCAAACAATCTGTTTCTTTTCTCATTTTTAAAAGTTGTGGTGTGATTCACATGTCATAAAATGAATATATATTTTCCTTGTATTAACAATAAATTTCTCTCATATATATCTTGATATGGTTCCCTCCCCCACTATTTCCAGTTCCTCCTCACATCACCTCCCATCCAGATCCACTCCCTTTCTGTCTCTTATTAGAAAACAAGCAGGCTCCTAAAGGATTATGTTATATGATAAAGCAAAAACCATTACATCAAAGTTAGACAAAATAAACCAAAGATAAAGAGCCCAAGAATCAGGGACCCACTTATTTGCACTCAGAAATCCCAGAAAAACTCTAAATTTGAAGCCAGAACACATGCACAAAGGAAATGGTAAAGACCCATGAAACCCTGTGCATACTGCCTTAATCTCCATGAATTCATATAAACTTTAATTGTGTTGGTCTAGAGGTCCTTGTATCCTTAGTGTCCTCCATTCTCTCTGGTTCTTTTGCTTTTTCAGTCTCCTCTTCTACAGGGTTCCCTGAGCCTGGGCAGAGAGATTTGATAGAGATGCCCTGTTTAGGGCCTAGTATTCCCAGGTTTCTCTCTTTGCGGTGTCTGGCTGTGGTCTCTGTATTTGTTCCCCACTGATTGCAGGATGAAGCTGATCTATGAGTATAGCAGAATGTCATTAGGAGCCTTTTAATTACTACACTGTTTTTGTTTTAGAACAGTGAGTGCTATTTGGTTTTACTTTAGGTCCCTGCGCTATCTAGTTTGAGGTTCTGGATAACCCAAACAGTATTGGGCATGGTTTCATCTAACAGTGGGCCTTAAGTCAAATTAGATATTGGCTGGTTACTCCTGCAAGCTTTGTGCCATCATTACAGTGGTGTAGCTGGCAGGCAGGACACCACTGTGGATCTAAGAGTTTGTAACTGGCTTGGTGTTTGCTGTTCTCTTTTGGTAGCATGCAAAGTACCTTCCTGTGCCAAAAATTGCTAAAATTTAGGGGTTAAGACTCTATGTAGGTACCAGCTCAATTTCTCCATTTTCAGTGAGTTGTATAGGTGTTGTCTTCAGCAATGGATCAGTTTGTGAAGAGTAACCTATAGTCTTGGCAATAGCCTGGGTTGTTTGGGGATTCCCACGTGACCGCTTGGCTACCAACTCAATTAGATATAACCCAATCCCAGTACTGGAAGTTTCATTTGGTGACAAGAGATGCCAGTTGGGACTCTGTTTCCCTCGTTGTTTGGTGATTTCAATTGGATCTCCTTCATATATGTATATATTTCAGGAAGCTTCTACTTTATTAGGTTTCCACTACCCCTCAAATGTCCTCTAATTTTAGCTGTCTGTCCCCCAAATAAATGTATCTTAACTATACGCATTAATGACCGTTAGTAGATGTGAGGGTCCTGTCCCAGCCAAGTTCAGGTCCAGAGAGGAGGACGGGAAGTGGGCTCAAAGAAAAGTCTGATCACCAAATAAGTTTCACACAAATGGTGGCCCTGAATAGCTTGAGCCGTCTTTATTTATACATGCTTGTCCCACACTCCGGGGTTAACCTCGGACAAAACAAATGTGTTTTCTCCCAAATTTTTAAATTAAAACAATTTTAAACCAAAAACAGTGCTCAAATTTTGCTAGCTTAGCTAAACATTGAGCCAGGCACATCCTTGTCCTTACAAAGCTAAAAGGTGATAAACATGGGCATACCTTCTCAAGCACAACAGTACCTTTCAAAACTTAACAAGGCACATTTACAGTTAGCATACAGTTAGCTTGTATTTTCTAACTGTTCCCTTGCCCCAGATGAGGGTAGGGCACGTCCAAGTCTCTCTATAAAGGGCAAACTTTAGTAGGACACTCTTTTTCCACCACACCACATTGTTCTTAATGTTTTTTCCCAGAATGTGTTGCTTCATTATAGGTGCCCATTAACTTTTGTTGCCTCTGCTCCTGCCTGCACTGAGCCAGAAACTTCCCAGGGTCTGGGGTGATAGCTGGTATTTCCAGAAAAGAAACCTGAGAAACATCATTTCCCAAAGAATTTTAGGGGAAAATATTTGAGGAAATAAATGAGTTTTTGGGAATGATTACATCTGTCCCTACATTACTGATAAAGTGAATCTAAAAACCACCAAGAGAATCACCAACATTATGAGAGAGAAGAGAGCCTGCAGGCCACACAGTCCCAGCAGTATCTGGGCTGTCCCAAGGTCTACTGGTCATTGCTGAGTGAGAGACAAGCATCCATATGCTGATCTGAAACTAAGCCACATGGCTCACAAGTAGAATGTACATATTAAAGTAACTACCAGACAAATCAACAGAAGACCATTTTGTTCCTCTGAAACATATAGAACATTATAGAACAGCACCTAGGGCTGGAGAGATGGCTCAGAGGTTAAGAGCACTGACTGCTCTTCCAGAGGTCCTGAGTTCAATTCCCAGCAACCACATGGTGGCTCACAACCATCTGTAATGAAGTCTGGTGCCCTCTTCTGGCCTGCAAGCATACATGGAGGCTGAACATTGTATATATAATAAATAAATCTTTAAAAAAAAAAAAAGAACAGCACCTAGTTCCTCGTCACTGAAAGTTCATTTATGGTCATTTACACTCAGTCCGTTCACACATCCCAGGCGCACCTGCAGTTCTGATGGGCCGAGCCCTCATTTTTAGAAAGCCTAAATCATACAGTATTCTCACTTGCCTGAATTATTTTCTAAACAGAGTAATTTTGAGATTTTCTCAGGTCAAGTGTGTTGCTAGAGTATCTTTTAATTTCTGAGTCTTATAGAATTCTCTAATGAGGTGACTAAAACTTTCCCCAGACTGCCCTAACATGTAGCTCTAACATGAGTCATATCTAATTATATGGCTGCTCTGTTGGAAGGAAGGCTGGAAAGGGATTTGTCTCTCTAGGTTCTGCACTGGAGGCCAACCTGGAGTATCCTACAGAAATTGGCTTCTGCACAGATCAACTACATCGTTCAAAACTAATTCCACACTTTGAAATTTTGTGAAGGAATATATGATTCTTTCTATAAGGGACTGGTTATCTTATTTATATATGTCTATTTGAAATATGCATGTGTTCCAGACAGTGGTGGCACATGCCTTTAATCCCAGCATTCAGGAGGCAGAGGCAGGTGGATCTCTGTGAGTTCAAGGCCAGCCTGGTCTACAAAGCAAGTTCTAAGACAGCCAGTGCTGTTACACTGAGTAACCCTGTCTCAACCCCCCACCAAAATCAGCTAATGGTGATAAGAGATCAACACCATTAAGGTACTTCACAGAGAGAATAGGCTCATGTTTCCTTGGGACTCATTTCCACAGCACACAGAAGCTGTGTTCCAAAGAGGCCAAAGCTGAACTTGACAGTATGAAAGAGTCACTCACATGGTACTGATGTAGAAAAGGATGAAAGCCGCAGGGTCGAAGGGGTCATGGGAAGAAACTGAAGCTTGGTACCATTTGGCAGACTGGAGAATTGAAGGGAGACAAAGAAGGGGACCAGGGGTACTGGAGATGCTAAGACTGTCGACCACCCACCAAGGACAGCAGCCAGAGTAGACTGGAGCCAGCCTGAGAATAGGCGACGAGCTGTGGACAGCAACACTGGAGAGGTGGGACTGTCCAAGCCCTTTGTAACCTAGATCATGAGGGAATTCCAGATGTCAGACACGAGGCTACAGAATTTTCTTTATGGTCTTGACAAATACCGTAAAATGTAATGATTATTCTGATTTTTATATTTAATATTTTCTTTATGGATAAAATATGGTCTCTATTAGAGAAAAGTCCTTGGTTGCTGAAAAGAATGTGTATTTCATCACTATTGTTTGGAATATTCTCTAGATGTTAAAGTCATCTAAGCTAGTGTTCAGGTTAGCTCTCAAATTGTTTGTTTAATTTGATGACATAATTGTAGCATGAAGTCTAGTTGATGTTAATAAATAAAATTTTGGAGTCAGGTATTAGGGGGTGAAAGTTGAGGGATCAGAGACAGAGAGCATCTAGTCCTTAGAGTATTCTTACCTCTACTAATGCTCAGACCTAAAGGGCGACCCTGTCCTCAGACTGCATCTGAGGCCCACCTTATAGACTCTCTGCCCAGCCATATCACTCCGTCTCCACCTCCCTGGTGCTGGGATTAAAGGTATGGGACATCACCACCTGGCTCTGTTTCTCTTTGAGACTGGATCAATCTAATGTAGTCAGCGTAGCTTTGAACTAACAGAGATCCATCTGCGTCTGTCTCCCTGAGTCCTGGGTTTAAAGGTGTGTGTCACCACTGCCTGGCCTCTAGTGGCTTAGCTCTGCACTCTGATCTTCAGGCAAGCTTTTTTTTTTTTTTGTAAAACATAAACAAAGTATCACTATATCGCCACACATATTTACCAATGCAAATGTGATATTGCAGTCACCCACTATTGTATCTGAATATATTTGTCCATCTAAGTCCAATAGTGTTTATTTTATGAAAATAAATGCACTGATGTTCACAGCACATATAGTTATTAGAGCTTTGCGATGAATTACTTACAAAATTAATTATTCGAAGTATATGTAGTAACTGTATATGTGTTTGTGTGTAAGAGAGAGAAAGACAGACAGATACTGTGAGAGAGAGACAGAGAGGGAGAGGGAGAGGGAGAGAGGGGGAGGGGGAG
>NC_022025.1:4258051-4277210 GCF_000317375.1 Microtus ochrogaster
GAGAGAGAGAGAGAGAGAGAGAGAGAGAGAGAGAGAGAGAACTGGGGAACCAGGGCCTGTAAATTTGTGAAAAGCAGGCAAGTATGCAAGTGCGGATGTTGATCTACATCCACAGTCCATGCTGTGACTTCTTTCTTACTTCTGATTAACCTTGGCCTGAAATCTAGTTTTTCGGGTATGAGTAAGGCTACTGCTACTTTTCCTCAGGTTCCATTGGAACACTTTCTCTTCTCTCACTCGTAGTCTGTTTCTTGTGGACCACAGACAGCTGGGGCTCACTCTTTGATCCAATTAGTTAATATGGTTCTTTCTAAAGAACAAAGTTCTTTGAGACAAGGTCTACTCTGTACCCTAGTCTGGCATGAAACTCACTGTGTAACTCAGGCTGGTCTTGCCCTGGAACTTAAGGGAAATACCCTTGCTTAAGCCTCCTAAGCAAACACCATCACCTCGGCTCTCAATAGAGCTCTACTTGAAATTCCTACTTATGTGTTTATTCATTATTATGTGTGTATGCATGGTACAGAGAGGGTGTATGCTACAGGGTTCATGTGAAGGTCAGAACACAGCTCTGTGGAGTTAAACTTGGGTCAACAGGTTTGTGTAGCAAGTGTCCTTACCTGCATGAGCCCTACTGACCGTCCCTTTAAAACAGCTCTGTATGTACAGACTATATATATAGTGAGGCTTGTGGCAGGGAAAATACTCTATTGTCTTGTTATTGTTGTTTTCTGCTTTTTGTATGAATTCTCTATATTTCAATTTTTTTCTCTTTTATGTCTTTGTGGTTTGATAATTTGATGAGTTAATAGCGTTTCATGTTTTTCTTCCTTGTCTTTCATTTGCTTTTCTTAGTGAGATTTTTTTCCTTGATTTCTCATAATTGCATATTTTTCTTCAGCATTTGTGTATAAGATTCCTTTAGGCATATTCTGTAATGCTGGCTTCTTGGTCACAAACTGTTCAATGGTATGTTTATCTTGGATATTTTTTGTTAGTTCTTTGATTTTTAAAGGATAACTTTGCTGGACATAGTCATATTAGTTAGCAGTTAGTTTCTTTCTTGGTATTTTAAGTGTGATATAATGATATAAATGAGACTTATTTTCTCATCATGTCTTTGTGGGATTAAAACTCTTGTACATGGATATCTGTATCTTTATAATTTTCTGCTACTACTGGGCTTTCTATGTTTTTAGTATGTATTTTATCTGCCTTTTCTAGAGTGTTTCTAAGCATCGTGCCATAATTATGCTGCAAGTGTCTTGGATGTTGTGATTATAATTTTTTCCTTATTGCTACTAGAATACAGTAATCCATCACTTTGCTTCCAGCCCTGATAGTCTTTCACTTGATTTAGTTATTTTTGTAAAATTAAAATTTTAGTACTAAATTTTGTGTTGCATTAGCATGTAAACCTATTTTTCTTCCTATATAATAATGCAACATTAATCAGACATTAGAAATAAGTACAAATTTTGTAAAATCATTAATTATACATATAGTGTACTATATTGAAAATACATTTATATAGGTTCCTATTTATTTTTATGACTATTTAGGTTATGCAGATATGCTCAAATCATGTCAATATCAAATATATCACTATTGGTTTGGTACATGCCCAACTAATGGTTTTTAAACCGTTAAAGAGTGTTTTGATTTTTTTTTTTGATTTTTCAAAACAGGGTTTCTCTAGAGCCTGTCCTGGAACTAGCTCTTGTAGAACAGTCTGGTCTTGAACTCACAGAGATCTGCCTGCCTCTGCCTCCTGAGAGTTGGGACTACAGGCATGTGCCATTACTGCCTAGCTAAACTGATGATGTTTGATATTGGTTTCCAACAATCAAAATTAAATTCCTACCAACAAATACCACTTCAGCTTTATTCTATTAAAATTAATAATAATTCTATAATATCATCTAATATATACTACATATTCAAAGAACTAACATTATTTCAAACATTTATTTTTTAATTTTTTGAGAATTGTATACTGTGTTTTTATCACTTTCAACTTTGGCCTCATCCCTCTAACCTATCCAGTATTTCCCCTCCCTCTCAAATCCATGACTTCTTTTTAATTTTTTGTTTTTTTGTTACTTTATTTTTGTTACATGTATACATGCATATAAATATATAGATACAACCTATTGAGTTTATCTAGTGACTTGTATGTCTGCATATGTTTTAGGGCTGACCACATGATTTGAATAGCCAATTAGGGAACTCATCACTAGGGAAGACTGATTCTTCTTCTTCTTTTTCTTTTTTTAGTTGTTAGGACCAAATTTTAGTTATATCCACAAACCTCACTTAAATATGTTTATATATTAAATATATGTTTATATCAGGACAATCAAAAACATTTAAATAAAATCCATTTTGAATATATTCTAAAAATATGTTTATATATTTGTATTCTTTTTAATATTTAATATATATTAATTCAATAGTATATAGCATATATTTTTCTTTTTCATTCAGGACTGTCCCTTAACTCCTTCTGCTAGAAAAAAGCATAACGAATGATAGTCATGTGGTCACTGACAGTCTCACACTTCAGATTTGGTTACTGTGATCTTATGGAATTTTTTAAAATTTACTCTTTTTATGTACGTATGTACATGATGTGTGTATAAGTGGTGAGTGTGTGTTCATGACGTGGAGGGTGCACATGCCGCTGTGTTCATGTGGAGGTGAGGGGCTAACTTTGTGGCATCAATAAATTACAATTGTCACACTTGTCAGATAAATAACTTTACCACTGAGCCATTTCTCCAGCCAAGTATTATTTATCTTAGAATTATACCACCTTGGTTTCCTATATAATTATATTACAATTTGGCTTACTATATTCCAGTATCTCTGTGGCCAGGGTCTTGTTACATATGCTGGCTAGAATTGATGGCGCTCCTGCCTCTGTCTCTTAGTGTCTGGGTTCCAGGATGTGCCAGCATGTCCAGCCCAGTTCAGTCTTAAGGCATGAAAACTACGTGCATTGGTGCTGCTGTAGTTTGCAGTCTATTGTGTCAGTAGTGAGGGTACTTCCGGTTGATGGTCAGTCTGACCAGGGGGCTCAGATGCAAAAATAGTCTCATCTTTTCCTTATAAACTTCCCTATCAGCCTTGTAACTGATGGTTTTAACATCCATCGATATGTATTATTCATATCTATGGTTTCTTTTGATTCAAATATTTTTCAAAAAATTCTATCGTGTCTTCATTTTTTCCTCAGTGTAATTATATTGGTATACAGTGGGATTCATTTGTTTCTTTTTTAAAAGAGGTTGTTTTTTTATTTTAATTTTGGCTTTTGGAAACAAAAATGTTTTATAGACTTTCACAATGGTAACTTATATTCCTAGTTTCTAAGATGAAACTGTGTAGGGATAAATATTTTATATTATTTTGCTTGTTTTTAAAATGCCATGTAGTATTTGTAAGATATATTCATTAGACTCCTTAAAAGATGAGAGAAAACACACAACTGTAGTCATATTTTGTTTGTGATCTAATAAATAAAGCTTGCCTGAAGATCAAACAGCAGAGCTAAGCAACTAGTTAGCCTCAGATGCCAGGCAGTGGTGGCACACACCTTTAATCTGCCTAGAAGCAGATGAATCTCTGAGAGTTCAAGACCACCCTGGGCTACCCGAGATTGAATCTGCTGTCTAAAAGAGAAACAGAGCTCACACAAAGGTGATCCTAGCACTTGGGATCACAAGCCTTTAATCCCAGCACTAGGGATGTGGAGATGTGGAGTGATATGGCTGGGGGAGATAGGAATGTAAGATGGAGGGAGACAGGAGCTCAGAGCAGTCTGAGATTTCCTAGAGAGAGTCAGTCTGAGGATTCTTAGAGAAAGGATCCCCTCATTGGTTTGAGTATTGGTAGAGGTCAGAACTCTATAGTGGCTGGCTGCTCTGCTTCTCTGATCTTTCAGTATTAACCCCTATATCCGACTCTGGGTTTTTATTATTAAGACCAGTTATAATTTGTGCTACATCTGGCACTCAACTTTTGGAACACAAATTCACAAAAAAATTTCCTTTTGTTCCAGTAATCTTAAAGCCACTGGCACAGGCCAGAGCTACAGGCAGGCAGAGTCACCCCCTGCTGGCTGGGTTTTCCTTTCTTATCTCCTGGTGGGCTCTCCCTGGATCCCCTTTTCAGGCTGCTGCCACAGGAGATAGCTGTCTTGAAATCCAGTCAGGCATCTACTGTTCTGTGCAGAAGCACTGAGACTTACATCTTCATCGTCAGCAGTGGCAAATTTGGTGAGAAAACTGGGAATTCTTAAAGGAAGGGATTAGTTAAAACAGAGTTTTTCCACTATGATGATGGAGAGAGTTAGGTCTCTGTATGATTATGCAATGAATTATTTAAAAATGGAACAATTAAACTAAGTGAAAATCAACTTAACTGGGATTGACATAATGTCAATGACTATCTTGATAATTCTTGGTTTATCTCTAAAATATTTGGTAAATATGAGTGCCAAGATAGATGCCTTAGAAAAGTTTATTAAAAACAGACCATAGAGACATTTAAATTCAGATAGAGGAATTTAAAGGACCAACTTCTGCATTATAAGGGTAGAGGGAATAGCCCAAATCTTTCAACCAACCAACCTTAATATATTCAGCAACCTTAAATGACAGATATCCTGAAGGCTCTGTAAGAGCTGAATGAACTTCTGGGCAAATGTTAGATTTAAGGAGACTCAAGGAATATATTATTCATTCACGATTTATGAAGCAGATGTTAAACTCATGATCAACTTGTAATGAAATTATCTCTCAAGAGTGGAGAGACTTGGTTACAGCAGTCTTGCTTGCTTGGTCCGCAATTACAGGGGAGGACCTGGTGGAAAGAAGAGACTAAGACCATTAAACAATGGAACAGGGCTAGAGGTATGGGCATCTCCCAAGATCAACTTCTTGAAGAAGGAGATATTAATATAGGAAGGCAATCCCTATACGATGGACAAAACCTGGCTTTATTCTAGGCATCAGCTTTGAATGCCTGGTATAGAATTGAAGAAATAGGAAAGAAGAACGAGATGTTTTAAGGTCATTAACGCTGGAAAGTTGTTGTAGACGGGGTTCGTTCTCAACACAGATTCCGAAATCAAGCTCCTTTAGGAGCAGGGTTGCTAAGGAGAAGCCCCCGGGAGAAGTGTCTCTGCTCTTCTGGAACAAAGAGCTGGAAGAAGCCTGTGGAGGCAGTAACTCTTCTTCCTGCTCGCCTAGAAGGAGACCTTGGGTGGGCGGGAACCGGTGGGGACAAGAAGGAGGGATTGGGGGTGGTGACTAGAGAACCCTCGGATCCCCGTTCACCTGGGCTGATAGACGATTGCTAGGCGGGTCCCGCCCTGGCCACCGCACTTCCCACTGAGGCTTCTCCTTACAAGGCAGCTGCTGCTCTCGAATTAGGAAATGCACTGCTGTGTGTTTGAAGCACCGACTCCCGGGAGGAGCAGGCGGCAGGCCGCTGCGTGCGGACCCTCCGACCTGGGCGAGCAGCGAGGCCACGAGCACCTGCCGGGCCAAGGCTCGCGGCTGCGCAGACTGCCCGTCCCGCTCCGCCCAGCTCCGCCCACCCCCGTGTGTTTACGTGGAGACGAAGATGGCGGCGGAGATGGAGGGGCTAGTGCAACCCGGCACGAGTCGCCGGTGAGCGCTTAGCGTGCCCCGGGCGGCCGGGCGGCCGTGGAGCTCTGTCCGCTGGCGTCTGAACAGATCTTTCCTCTCCACCCTTTCCCTGCCTGCCCCGCAGACGACATGGAGGACGAGGACGAGGAGAGACAGAGGAAGATCGCCCAAGGCGGGGCTTTGGTAGGAGCACGGCGGCCTCAGGCCGCTCCGGGAGGCGGTGTCCGGGGGCGGGGGGAGGGGAGGCTGGGGGTGGTGGCTGGGGGTTGAGGGGGGCAGGATTGGGGTGGAGGGGTGGAGGTTCAAGCTGGGGAGAGCCGCCCCCCTGACTGCTGGTGGAGACCTGATGACTGCACCTCCCGGCTGCTTTCTCCCGGGTGCCACAGATAACCCGAGGAGCAGGTGGCCGCCTATGCCCCTCTAAGAACTGCTTACGAATTGCTTTGCAGCCTCTGCCCTTTTCACTTTCTAAAGGGCGTTTTACAGTCGTTCAGGCTTTGTGCTTTTCGGACTGGGTGTTTAGGTTTTTTTTTTCCTTTCTTTTCTTTCTTTCTTTCTTTCTTTTTTTTAAATCCTGAGGGACACCCGTATGCTGATCACCAGCCTGCCGGCTTTAGGTGTCACGCTGGCACTCTTGGGTGTGTGTGATTGACCTGTGACAGCTGCCTCGGCAGTGACTTGAGTGTGCCACAAGTGCCAGCTGTGAACTTGGCTGCAGGGGCATTTTTAGAAGCGTTTTATTTATTTATTTATTTTTGTATGCTTGTGTTGGAGGTCTTTGTCATGGCACGTGAGCTTTTGTAGCGTGTGGAATGGAACATCTGACCATCGAAAGGGTCTATAAATTAAGCAATACCAACAGAATTCCTATTTAATGTTATGTATTTGATAGTGTGTAGTAAATGTTATGTATTTGGTGAGTTTGATTTTTGTGTGGGCGTGCGTGTATGGCGAGACATATAAACAATCAAGAATTATATCTAGGTATCCTTCAGTGGGCTTAATGAATAATTCGACACAACATGAATGGAATATAATGATTTCTTAATAAAATTGCCAGTTTGGGCTTACCTATTGACCTTGCTCCCTAAAATGAAGTAAAAGACCTCGTTTTTAGCAGTCATACCTGGGGACGATCACATTGTTTTAAACTGCTTTTCTGTATTGTACTTGACATAAGCGACAATTATCTGCGGTTAGGGTGATTTTATCTTTCACATTTTGGTAAAATATTTTAAATATTGTTCATTTCCCTAAACGTTATATAAAGAGGCTCATTATTATGTTAATACAACTTAAAATTATCTAACAGAATAATTATTCAATAAATATTTATAGAATGAACAGAATAAGAAATGAGTCCTCTTTATAAGTATGACGATCACTTAATTCAGAACTCTTAGAGAAGTTGTCCATTGCTGGCATAAGAAAAGAACATGTAAAATCTCTCCCCAAAATAGGTTTATAAGCTTGTTTCTCCATATTTTATAGTTGGTGCTGCTCACAGTCAGGATGGGTCTTTCCTACTTGTTTACCACTCACTGAAAACACCCTCACAGACACACAGTTCATCTCACTCACACCTTACGTGTTTCTTAAGCCAATGATGTTTACAATTAAATTAGTCATCACTTCTCCATGTGTCCCTTTACACACATAACCTTTGGGAAGTAACATTTTAAATCCTAGCACTATTGGTGGGCATTTTCCAAACTCAAAGTCTTTGTAGGATTATTTTCATTCTATATACTATAGTTTATTCTCCTGTGCAGGATTTAGGCTGGCATAAAACATTTCATAAAATATATTCTATAATGTATACATGACAAGCTACTTTTAAAATGTTCATTTATGTGCTGTATATAAAATTGTCATTGGAACGATTTATCAATTTACCAGAAAAAGATTTAAGAATTGTGACTTAGGAAACTATGTTATAAAAGATGATAATTATGTCTAATAAGCAGTAAGAAATAACAAAAATAACTGACACAGGAGATATCTGAGGGAAAGCACCAAAAGCTTGTGTAAGTGTTGCTTTTACTATTCTAAGCCATCTCCCCAGATCTAAAATATTTCTGTTATGATCAGGTAAAAAAAAAATTCAAATACCAATTTTAAAAATAATAAAGCCTTATCAAATAGAGTATGTGCTCTCTGACATGAGCGTCTCACAGAAGATCATGACAGTGTTACCTAAGTTTCCTACTTTGGTGTGATCCTGAACCTGTAGTGTTTTACTCCAGTACAGCTTATATTGTAGAGTTCTGTATTATTTGGCATTTGTGAATGTCCTTTGTTTTTTGTTTTCTTAGGAAAAGTGTCATGCATCCCAGACTGGCCTTGAACTCCTGCTCCTCCTGAGTGCTGGGACCTATAGATGTGTGCCACCAGGCCCCGTGGATCGCCTTTTCAGTTCCTTTTCCTTAGCTCTTACTGCCAGTTCTCATTTGTTTGGACGTGGTCCCCTGGCCTTGTTCCTTTCGTATTCCTTTTCTCCTAATTAGCTGTTTTAAATTTGCATTGACCAAAGAACCCAGAAACGGGTTATTAGTCTGCTGTGAAACCTCAAAGAAGAACAAAGCCCAGGTAATGAGGAGACAGATGAGCAACTGGACATAGAATAGCTTTGGTAGTAAAAGTAGTGGTAACGGTTAAAAGAATGTGTTTGTCATAGCTGACCTCTGAAAAGGCTCTTTCCTAGTAGTGCATCAATTTTCAAACAGGTGTTTCTATCATAGCAGTAATATATTCATTGTTATGTAAAGAAGGCATTAAAGCCTTTACACACACACACACACACACACACACACACACACACGCTGACCTGGAACTCACTATATAGACCAAAAACTGAAGAGATCTGCCTGCCTCTTCCTCTGCCTCATGAGTGGTGGGATTAAGTGTATCGCCACAGCCAGTCCAGTTTGTAGAAATAATACTCAAACCTTTATTTCATTTAATTTTCACAATCTGATGAAATAATAGTTTGGCCTTATTAAAAGGCCCTAATGTTAGGAACACATATTTTGACTAATGAGCTTTGCCAACTCTCAGTGAACATAGCTAAGCAGATTATAAAGTTTTAAAAATGTTACTATAGAAATTAACATATTTTCACATCTCATAGTATGTTCTGAAAATTCTTTTTTTTTTTTTTTGCTGGGAATGATCATTTATAACATAATTTTTGAGTTTAGAAATACATGATTGTTTAGTCACTTATTCTTGTTCTAGTTAGAGTAAGACACTTGCTTGGGATCTGAAACAGTTTTGCACTACAAATGTATATGGACACAGTATCTTTCCAGTAAATCTTGCAACTATTTCTGTGACTGCATATGCTAACATTTTTATAATTGGCTTCCAAATGGCAAACACAGATGGCTGCTGTCTGAATTCCCAGGGTGTTTTAGAATAAATGTTTTCTCAGTGAATTAAAGTGTATCGTTTCAGTGTTAGGTGGTTAACCTAACAGAGTAGCCTTTTATGTCTGTTAACTTTTCTTTCACGTTTAAAGTAAAAAAGCTAAAAGAAACTGAATATAATATGATCTTTTTTTCTTTAATTTTTAATTGAACAGAATTCTCTCCAGGAAGTTTTTGTACATAGTATTTTTCTGAGAATTTGAATTTTTAATTTTTTTTAAGAAAAGAGAAAGATTATAGTTGGAAGGGTAGTTTTATAATTTTCATTAATTTAATGAGTAATTAAAATATTTTTATCCATTTCTGAAGCCATGGGACCTGTGGAGTTCGGCATGCTTTGTGTTAGGTCTTCTCAGTTATTAAGAGGTTAAAACTATTGCTTAGATGTGTCATCCCTTAGTGATGGTTTTCCTTTTATTCCACATACACTTACTGAGTCTTGTCTAAGTGTTGAGTATAAAGAATTGAATTAAAATCCTTGCCCTCATAGAGCCTTATGCTTAGTTAACCGCCCCCCCCCCCCCGCAAAGACTGCATATAATCCACTATAACAGACTGAAAACAGTGTCTTTGTAATTTTATGGCTTTAGAACTGTCCTGTTCCAAATGCAGTTGTAGGACTGATTATTCTATTACATGGATATTTGTCCATGTATGTCTTTCCATTGGATTCAGTAATGCATACTGTTACCTCTGCTTTTCAGTCAAACTTGCCATAATTTGGTATTTTTATCTGTGTACTTATACTGTGTACTTACATTTGAATAAACACTAGATATAAATGATTTGTATGCACTAAAAGAGTTGGAGTTTGAAACAGAATCTTAATCCTAAACTCCTCTGCTGGTGATGTATTTTAATGAGAGTATGGTAGTGTAAGCAGCTTCTGGAGTGTGCTGGTAAGAATGCCATTCGTAGTAATTTTTGGCATTGCATTCTCCCTGAGGGATCTTTGCTTTTTAAATGATAAGCCTGGACTTTTGATTCTATTTACAGATAGTATTTTAACAGCAACCCAGTCACTTGATTTTTAAGAATGAATCTTCCATCCTACAAAGCCTTCTAAGTGTATTTCAGGGGCTGAATACTGTACAAAGAGGCAGCTGACTCTGCACCTGTTCTTCAAGCAGACAAGAAATAGAACACCTGTGGAGTTGCTAAATAACTTGGGAAAACTGTGGTGTAGTTTATTTTTATATTATATGGCACTAGTAACTGCTATATGTTATTGCTGAATGAATATCTTTAAAAAATGGGCATCCTATGTATATTCTTCTATAGTTGGTAAAGTTTAGAAATACTGTATTATTTAGTGTTTGATGGTGATATTTGTTGACAGGGGTTTCTTTCCCATCTGATACTGCCTGGTCAGGCAGCCCTTCAGTCATAAGGAAATACACAGAGGTCTGTATTAATTATAAACTGATGGCCTTTTAGCTCAGGGTTTTTGTTAACTCTTATAACTTATATTAGCCCATAATACTTGTCTGTGTTAACCAGGTGGCTTGGTACCTTTTTGGTGAGGCAGTCACATCTTGCTTGCTCTATGTCTGGCTTCCTCTGTGTCTGGGTCACGACTGCAGACTGTATCTTTCCTCTTCCCAGAATTCTCGTTGCCCTGCCTCTACTTCCTGCCTGGCCACCCGCCTATACTTCCTACCTGGCTATTGGCCAATCAGCATTTATTTAAAATATAAGTGACAGTGTACAGAACATTGTCCCACAGTACTTTCCCCACCCCTGTTTTTTTCTTTTTTAAAACAAGAACTCTGAATTGAATCTCGTTTTTTTTGTTTGTTTTTTTTTAACTTTTCTCCTGACCATTACAAGTAACAACTTGTAACCAACACTGTAAACAAAGAAAAATATCCATAGTCCTTTTTTTCAGTAATATGGGCATAGTTTTTCAGGCTGCTTCCTGCTGATTGGGGGCGCTGATAATCTTACAGGGACCTAAAAAAAAATTAGAATTACAGTCAAGCCCTAACTGGAAAATTCTGTTAGGCTGGATTAATCCAGCAGCATTTATAATCACATCTTTTAGCAGCTGTTGCTCCTTCCTCAGCAGCCATACATTTCAAAGACAACACAGCAATATGCACTATCCAGACTCTGTGTATTTCCCATCTTTACATGGCTTTATTTTAACCTCTTTTTATTTTTAATTTTTGGCTTTTTGAGACAGGGTTTCTCTGTCTATCTCTGGCTGTCCTGGCACTCACTCTGTAGACCAGGTTGTTCTTGAACTCACAGAGATCCGTCTGCCTCTGCCTTCCAAGTGTCGGGATTAAAGGTGTGTGCCACCACACCCAACTACTCTCTTTCTTTTTTATTTTAAGGACTTTATCTTTTTCTTTTCTCTCCCAAACCTATATATATTTTTAAATACACTCTAAACCGTTTAGAGGGTTTTTTTTGTCTTTGAATCTATCTTTACTGTATCTCTTTTTCTGACCACATAAGTCTTTAATTTGCTAAGCGGTATGGCTAGGACTAAAGCTGTGATTCTGATGGCTGGATCCAACCCATTCCTTAGCTTTTTGAGAATCTAGCTTCATGGTGGAGGTACTGGCCAGAGCCATGTTTATTGCCACAACTCTGTGGTGTTTCAGGGTCTGTGCCACCACCAAGAAGCATGCTATAGGCTATTCATAAACACCATTTAAGTGTTTTGTGGCAGAGCCTCTTAAAAAGGCTGCAAAGTTTTTGCAGCTAAAGCTGTGTCAGGAAGCCTCTCTAACAAACAGAGCCCACCCGAGAAAGTGCCTCTATCATGCTTAACTCTATTCTTTTCTGTCTAGAATTACTTCCCAAGCTCTCTCAGGTTTTTTGTGGATGAGTTGTCCAAATGTTGTGCACCATTTGTTGACTGAGTTTCTGTCCCACTTGGTCCTGCCTGGTCAGGCAGCTGTTCAGTCACAAGGAAATACACAGAGGTCTGTATTAATTATAAACTGATCGGCCTTTTAGCTCAGGCTTTTTATTAACTCTTATATTAGCCCATAATACTTGTCTGTGTTAACCACAGGGCTTGGTACCTTTTCGGTGAGGCAGTCACATCTTGCTTGTTCTATGACTGGCTTCCTCTGTGTCTGGGTCACGACTGCATACTGTATCTTTCCTCTTCCCAGAATTCTCGTTGCCCTGCCTCTACTTCCTGCCTGGCTGCCCACCTATACTTCCTACCTGGCTATTGGCCAATCAGCATTTATTTAAAATACAAGTGAAAAGGTAGACTGCTGTTCCACAACATCATTGATGATACTGTGTTAGTCAATTATATAATTACTTATCAGCTATTTTTGTAATTAATGTAGTTAATAGTTATAGTAATTCTGGTTGTATATTTCTTTCCTTTTTTTTTGAAGGCTCATATTTTCTTCCGTGTGATTAAAGAGCTCATATTTAAGAAGTGGTGGTTTCATATAAAAGAAATTTTATAAAAAGGAAATTTAGACTAGGGAAATGGCTCAGTATGTAAAGTTGCTTGCTTGCACAAGCAAAAGTTCAGGTCCTCGGCATCCATGTAAAAGCCAGGCTTTGTGGTGTGAGTTTCTAACCTTTTGGGTGAGGGGAGACATAGATGGAGGCAGGAGGTTGCCTGAAGTGGTGATTCACTGACCACTGAGGCAGTAGCTTCAGGCCAGCTTCACGCATCCTGAAGAGTGATACCTACACTCGGGCCAGCACACCTGCACACACTCCTCACAAGCTCACTCGAAGAGAAGTTAAGTTAGGGGAAAACACCTGTAGTTCAAGTCATGAAACACATCAAAGTTGCTATACACTCATTTTCTCTTTTCTTTTTTCTTTTTATTTTTAATGAAAATAAACTGTCCCTTTTCATTATACACACCAATCCAAGCTCCCACTCCCCTCCTCCCATTCCCTCTATCTAACTCCTTTCAACCATCCCCCCATCTACTCCACAGAGAGGGTAAGGTATATTGCTTTGGGGAAAGTCAAAGGCCCTCCCTACTATATCCAGGCTGAGCAAGATACCCATCCAAAGAGAATGGGTTGCCAAAAAACCAGTACAAGCAGCAGTGACAAATCCTGGTGCCACTGCCAATGGCCCCCAGTCTGCCCCAGCCATGCAACTGTCAACCACATTCAGAGGGACTAGTTTGGTCCTATGCTTGTTCCTTCCCCGTCCAACTGGAGCTGGTGAGCTCCCATTAGCTCAGGTAGACTGTTTCAGTGGGTGAACCCATCATGGTCTTGACCTCTTTGCTCATATTCTCACTCCTCCCACTCTTCAACTGGACTTTGGGAGCTCAGTCCAGTGCTCCAGTGAAGGTCTCTGTGTTTCAATCAGTTGCTGGATGAAGGTTCTATGGTGACATTTAAGATATTCATCAGTCTGACTACAAGGCAAGGCAAGTTTGGGCTCCCTCTCCTCCATTGCTTAGGGTCTTAGCTGGGGTCATCCTTGTAGATTCCTGGGAATTTCCATAGAGCTAATTTTCCTGCTAGCCCCATCATGGCTCCCTCAATCAAGATACGTCTTTCCTTGCTCTCATCTCTGTCCTTCCTCCATCTCGACCATCCTGTTCCCTCATGTTCTCCTCCCTCCTTCTCCCTCCCCTCCTTTTACCTATCCTCCCTCCCTTATCCTCCTTCCCCTATGCTCCCATTTTGTCAGGTGATCTTGTCTATTTCAACTTTCCAGGTGGATGGATGGATGGAGATATATATATATATAAATGTTTTGCTTAGAGTTCATCTTATTAGCTTTTTTAGGATCATGAACTATAGGCTCAGTATCCTTTGTGTATAGCTGGTACCCACTTATGAGTAAGTACATTCCATGTTTATCTTTCTGGGTCTGGGTTAACTCAGGATTTTTTTTTCTAATTCCATTCATTTGCATGCAAAATTCAAGATGTCATTGTTATTTTACTGCTAAGTAGTACTCTAATATGTAAATGTGCCACAGTTTGTTTTTCCATTCTTCAGTTGAGGGGCATCTAGGTTGTTTCCAGGTTCTGGCTATTACAAATAATGCTGCTATGAACATAGTTGAACAGATGTCCTTGTATTATGAATCATAGCATTGAAGTAGTAAGTTCAGGCAAGCTTCAGACATCCTGAAGGATGGTCCCTACACTCAGGCCAGCACACCCGAAGAGAAATTAAGTATAGTGGAACACACCTTTAGTTCAAGTCGTGAAACACAGCAGAGTTGTTATACAGTCTTTTTCATGATTTGATTGATTATGGCTGTGAGTATAGTGTTACTAAAATCCAAGCTAGATATAATTGTCGATGGTTGAAGCCTGAAGCTGTTTTGTCTCTATTAAGGAGAGGTGTAGATGATTTTCTTCTCATAATTATTATACTGTAGAACTGTTTTATAGTTATAATTTTGTCATAAGTATTGTCATTAGTTGTTTGAATCAGTATTTTTAATAAGGGTTCAACGTTGTTCCAATCTAAATTAGATATAATTGTTGATGGTTGAAGCCTGTTTTGTCTCTATTAAGGAGAGGTGTAGATAATTTTCTTTTCATAATAATTATATGTGGTACTGTTTTATAGTCATAACTTTTCATAAGTATTGTCATTAGTCGTTTGAAGCAGTATTTTTAATAAGGGTTCATTGAGTTATATACGGGATGATAGTTCTGGCTAGATGTTGGTATTTTATGTGTGTCCTGGCCCAGTGGTAACACGTTGTATAATATTAAAGAAGACTTTTCTTTTTTTTTTTTTCTGCCATGGTAGCTGAAAGTGTTTGTTGCTCTTTTATCCCTAAATGTTTTACTAGTCATCCATTTTTCTTGTAACTTTCATCAGTGTTCAACATTTTAATGATTGCTGTGTCATTGTTTTAATTTTTGTTGGCTACTTTTTAAAAAAAGACATCTTAAGTATTAGTGACTTTTAATTTATAGTAAGAGGTACCCAGGTTTAAACATCTCTTTAAAATAAGAAAGGTATTGTGGTGTGGATGGTAAGTAAATTGTATGACTAGGTGACACTAGGCTATATAGTTTTATAGGCTGTAGGACTCCTGAGGGTGATATGCAAGTGACTGAGGACAAGAAAGCATCATTCTCTGAAATTTAAATTATTTCTATTTTTTCCTTTATAGATAAGGCTACAAAACACGGTCAGAACTAAATCTTTTGAATAATCTTTAGTGTAATGTTAAAGTCCCAGAAAACCCATGAAGGATGCACTTGACCTCCGTGTGTGTGTCATGCTTTCCGATGGGTTAAAATCCACAGATAATACTCTGAGTGCCTCACTTCCTATTTTCTCACTCTGAGCTGATTTTTTTTCCTTTCGGACGTTTTCATTTCTTATTCCTGATTCAGAAACATCCAGTTTCTTTGCCATGTAATAGTAACGACTCTATCAAGAACAGGACAAGTATCCTTTGTTTCGTCACTTGTTTTTAGTGATAGTTTGAGTTTAATAAAATGACCCAGAGTTTTAATAATGATAAAGAAAAATCTTAGATGATAATGCTGCTTTCTTTTTTCCCCCTATAGCTTGCTGAGTATAGAGAAAGACAAGCCCGACGAGAAGGGAAAAAGAAGAAAAGTGTTTCAAAGAGTAAACAAGATGTACACAGCTTAAAAATTAATCAACAAAGTAATGAGACCTCCATAAATAGTTCTCAGTGTGTAGAATCAGCTGGGAATCCTGATTCCACCAACATGAGAGCTGGACAAATAGAGAAGCAAAATGAAGTCTTTGTTAAAGTGAGTGCCTCCAGATTTCCAGCATAGGTCTGAGCGGAACCTTAGTGTAATGAGAGTGGGCATCAGCACACTGTGCAGTTGAATGATGACTTTTGTTAAAGTGAGTGCCTCCAGATTTCCAGCATAGGTCTGAGTCTTTGTTAAAGTGAGTGCCTCCAGATTTCCAGCATAGGTCTGAGTCTTTGTTAAAGTGAGTGCCTCCAGATTTCCAGCATAGTTCTGAGTGGAACCTTAGTGTAATGAGAGTGGGCATCAGCACACTGTGCGGTTGAATGATGACTTTTGTCCCTTCTTGCAAATTTGAGCAATATTTTAGTAGCTAGACCTAAAGTATTTAATGACCTCTGAGTGAGCTTTGTGAGCTTCATTCAACAAATATTTATTGAGCACTCACAATGCAAAGCTGAGGAAGGCAGATATGAAGAAGGTCGACAGCCAGCCTTGTGTGTGTAACTTGGGTAGCTTTGGAAGGGTAATATAGAAAGTATGAGTGGGAGTCAGCTAGAGGTTAAAAAAAGTCAAGGAAGCAAGTTCTTCACCGAAAGAAAAGCATTTACAAAGATAAAAGACAGTGAAGCAGTGTGTTGTGAGATCTGGAAACAGGAGCTTCAATTTCATATGAATCCCAAAGTGATGGGGTAGGGTGGTGGTAATTTCTGAGTTTGGAAATTCTCATAGAAAGTGCCCAATGAATCCTAATTTCCCAAGTCCCCACCCCCTTGTTTAATGGGCAACTTTCTGAAATGGGAATTTGAATGGATCAAGATGGTTGATAAGTGGTTGACTCACTAATCAAGACCAGAGAGAGAGGGATGGGTTTCTCATGAGAGTGTTGGGAGGATGGATATTATTTGAATTTTGTGTAATTTATTTGTAATTTTATGTAGAAATAAAATTAGAATAGAAAAGGATTGTATAGGGTTTCTGTTGCTGTGATGAAATACCATGACCAAAAAGTAAGTTGGGGAGGAAAGGTTTATTCGACTTCATTTTCACATTTCTGTTCATCACTAAAGGATTTCAGGACAGAAACCCAAATAGGACAGGAGTTGATGCAGAGGCCATGGAGGAGTGCTGCTTGCTGGCTTACTTCCCCATGACTTGCTCAGCTTATTTTTCTTATAGAACCCAGGACCAGCAGCCCAGGGATGGCACCACCCACCATAGACTGGGCCCTCCCCATTGATCACTAAATAAGAAAATGCCTACCAGCTGGACCTCATGGAGGCCTTTTCTCTGATGACGCTAGCTTGTGTCAGATTGACACACAACCAGCCAGTCCAGGGATTTTAAGCTTCGGTCGCTACCCAGATGTGCAATGGAGACATGTTCTATTCCCCATAAAATCCAGTCACTATGTATGTCTCTTGGAAGTATGGGAATATGGCTTCAAAAGGAGAGTGAGGAGCTGAGCAGGTGGAGACTGAAGTGGGTGGCCTTGTTTCATTTCTGTTGTAATAAATAACCAGTAAAGCAACTTGCAGTGGGAGAGTTCATTTGACTTATTCCAGGTTCTAGTCCACCATTGCAGGGAAGTCAGACCCAAGGTAGCTAGCTAGTCCTATTGCATCTAACAGCCCAGAGAGAAGAAATGCAGGCATGCCTAGTTTCAGCTCTCTTTCTCTACTCTGAAACAGTCTAGGATGAAAGCCCAAGCAATAGCATGAATTCTAATTGTACTTAATAATAAAAACTCGGAGTCAGCTATTGGGGTGAAAACTGAAGGATCAGAGAAGCAGAGCAGCTAACCACTAGAGTTCTTACCTCTACCAATGCTCAGACCAAAAGGGTGATCAAACTTCCTCCTCAGACTGCAGTGAGCTCCTCATTTACACACAACCAGCCAGGCCAGGCAGGGCAGTCTCCTGCCGCCGTATATCCCTCTCTGCTCCGAGCCATATCACTCCTGTAGTGCTGGGATCACCTTTGTGTGAGCTCTGTTTCTCTTTTAGACTGGATCAATTTTATGTGCCCAGGGTGGCCTTTAAACTAACAGAGATCTGTCTGCCTGAGATTAAATCAGGATTGTGTGCCACCACTGCTTGGCTTCTAGTGGCTTAGTTCTGCACTCTGATCTTCAGGTAAACTTTATTTGTTAAAACAAAAACAATCACCACACTTGTTACCTTTTATGTGTATTTATGATTCAAGACTCCTAATTTATTATATATTGTTGAATCATTATTGAATTGTGGTTAATGTGTGTATTGAATAAGAGCTTGAAACAGGAACATACACACTAGAGATCATGCCCGAGCAAAACTTAACTAACACACCTTTCCTCTATAAGGCATGCCACAACATTGCTGTTCCGAGAAACACTAGACAGCACTTAAACTTGATATTTGAGGTCATTTTTAAACAGTAAAACCAGTAATTAAAAAGTGCCAAAATGTGCCACTATGAGCCCTGGAAGGATACCGACTTTACATTGTGAAAACAAGAAAGCAACTGTCGCCCTGTTCTGTGTTATCCAGTGTATCTACCTTGGGTCACTCTAAATTTTCCCTGTTCTGCTCATGTCCTCAAATGACCTAATAGATGTTATGAGTATTGATTTGGGGCTAGCAAATAAGTTTTATTAAGGAGGTGACTTCATGAAATCAAGAGTCTGAAAAAAGAAAATCAACTGTATTCTTAAATATATAATCTCTAAATATCCTTTTTTAAAATCTTGATACTATACTTTGATGTACAAACTTTTTAATTTTTGAAAAGAAATGGTGAAGGTTCAGTGAGATGGTTGAGCGAATAGAGTTACTTGCTGGCTGGACATAATGGTGCACACCTCTAACCCCAGCATTAGAGAGGCAGAAGCAAGAGGATCTCTGATTTCTAGGCCAACCTGGCCTATACAGCAACTTCTAGGACAGTTAGAGCTGCATAGTAAGATCCTGTCTTGGGAAAAACAAGCAAACAAAACAAAAGAATCAATAAATGAAAACAACTTGCTGCCAGACCTTATGACCTGCATTCCATTCCTAGGACCCACATGGTGAAAGGAGAGAACCAGCTCCTGAAAGTTGTCATATGCCTTCCATGCCTGTGCTGCACACACACATCAAATCAATTGATGTAATACAGGTTTGTTTTTAAAGTGTTGAGAACATATCACTGTTGTTTAGCGGGAACATTCAGCCCCCAGTCCCTTGAGTATCTGCTTAACTTGTGTAGCAAGTTTTATATTTAGGGCTTTCTGGAGATGTACTTTATCATTTAGAGGAGGTTCCTTTCTACTCTTAATTAATTGAGTGTTTTTATGTAATTATCTGTGAGTGCTCAGCAGACACTCTGCTATGGAGGTCATCCCCAGCCTCTGTGAGTGCTCAGCAGACACTCTGCCGTGGAGGTCATCCCCAGC